>NC_085013.1:2444165-2446665 GCF_963854185.1 Sardina pilchardus
ACATAGCGTCTGTGTTCACAATCACAGGTAAGACATAGCCTCTGTGTTCACAATCACAGGTAAGACGTAGCGTCTGTGTTCACAATCACAGATAAGACGTAACCTCTTTGGTTAACAGCCAGCATCGACACCCACACCCACACGCACACCCTTACACATACAGTACACACACTCACATAAACACGCATATGAACGCTCCCATGCACAAGTTGGTAAGTAGAAATGGCTCCCCCACCATACAATCTCAAATAGTATCAGAACATGTTTCAGGCCCTTTACACAGCCTTGAGTTTTCTGAATCGTTCAGCCCTCGCCTCCCTTCCATCATACTGTACACACAGAGACACACACTCATACACATGTACGCTGACACACTTTTGCATGGTGCCAGGCAGAGGCCACTTGCCATGGGTGAGCAAACCAGCCGAAGAGTCATCAGTTTTCTGGGCTGGTGACTAACAACAGGGAAAGAGTCACCCCATAAGAGACATGTTCCTGTTTGTGACCATGACAAAATATGCCAAGGACACAGCACACAGGAAATAAGAGTGGGTAGCCTACAGGTTCGCCAATGTCCTTCTCAGTAGCCCTAGAAAATAACAAATAACTCTTGCTCACAGATGTTATAGGTCACTGTATATCGTCTTAGCGCTAGCATTCAACATGCAAAACGTTATTTTTATGTTTCTGTTATGAAGCACATTCTGATAGTTTTAGATATCTTTTGTGTTTGTGGGATGACCAAACCACAGAACAATAGAGGGTGTGTTGAGGTTATCTCAATCACATGGACTGTATTATTAAAATACACGTATTCAAAGCAACTGCAAGGAAGTGCATGCAAACTCTTCCTTCAGTAGAGGCATGCTCTGGTTTGCGGTGTCGGTTTGGCCTAAACCATGTTTGACTACCAAAGCTAGGTGACCACGGGATGTACTGCACAGGGTAGGGTGATGCAGGTGATTATGTTACCTAACAGAGGCTCATTGTAGCTGCAATTCCGGGTTCCGGAAGAAGCTACGATTCCTGAGTTTGAGTTCCTTCTCAGCCCTATTTCATTCGCTGGATGTCTGTGCAGGGCTGTGGTGGAACGAGACTGAACTGTACAGTCAGCAAGAATAAGTCTCCCTCATCATTTACCTCAGTCCATTAGACATAGCTCATTAACAGACTTGGCTAGTTAACAGAGCTCTCTCAAAGAGGTAGGAGGAGCCGAGATAAAAAAAAAAAAAAAAAAACACTCACCCTAAGTGAATAGTTGTGGCATGGACATGGACAACACAGACATCCCTCTCTGCTATGAGCCTGTCACAAGACATTCACCATTAAGTGCTAGACAAATTCACAGCAAATATCATTATTACATAGTCTGGCTATCACCACTCTAAGCTCAATCTTTTAAGATGGAACATTATTATGGAGAGTCTGCGCTTTATTTCTACTGCACAAGAGGCGTGATCAATGGACATCGTTGAAATGACTCCACACGCTTGCATAGTCCTTCAACCAATCAGACCAATGATCCGTTGCGCCTTTTGGATAAGCTAGTTTGTGATTGGTTGTGGACAGGAAGCAGGGGAGATAGACGTGCCTGATAGATGTGTCCATCCTGAGCTGCCGGGCGAAATCCAAATTTGCCGGCCAGCCTAATTATTACATGCAATATATAAAGTTAATTGGCACGTGAAGTTTATGGTCACATGTATCAGTAGCATTGACTGCTGCTTTGATTAGTAAGTTCATACAAATGAACAGTCTCTCACACACCGTGTGTGTGTGTGTGTGTGTGTGTGTGTGTGAGAGAGAGAGAGAGAGAGAGAGAGAGAGAGAGAGAGAGAGAGAGAGAGAGTGAGTGTGAGGATATGACTTGCCTTTAATATGTGAATTTTCTGCTTTCATCATCCGGTTAGGAGGTAAAATGGCTGCTGTCTGCTTAGAACTAAAAATAAGATGAAGTCCAGAATACGAGCCTCCTGCTGCTCTCTGCCTCTCTGCAGCTTCAGGCAGACGCCAACCGTAGCACGATTCAGAGCTGAAGAGATTTGCACAGACGGCCTCATCTGAAGATTTGAAGAGGCTTGTTGAAGTGTGGAAACAACCCTCTCGATGTTAATATTAATGAGAAATTAATTTAGATGTATTAGTAAGCATTTATTTAGGTCTGTTCTTTTTTTGCATTACTTGCTTTTTGTTTGTTGTTACTTCTCATTGTTGCTTATTAGTATGTTTACTTTATTAGTTCTGTATCCAGGTAACCGTGAGCTCACCAGTTGTACGCCTTTGACACTTTGAAACCCCACACGTAAACAGAGAGATCTATTGCTTTTCTCATGTCACAAACTGCTAGCTCTTCGATCTACATTTCTGATGTGTGACTTTTAAGAATATTCATACCAGTAGTTTATGATTTGTTGCCTTTTTGGTGTTTTAAGCCCCCAATGTATGGCTGCATGGAAGGCACTAGGGTTAGTGTTAGGGTTATGGTTAGGTGCCTTGAAGT
>NC_085013.1:2471665-2549165 GCF_963854185.1 Sardina pilchardus
TCTCTCTCTCTCTCTCTCCATATATGTGTGTGTAGTAAGCCCAGGTGCCCAGTTGTTAGAGCAGACAGCCAGACTACAGTCCTTAAGTGAAACTCTAGATCGTCTGAAGGTAAGTCATGTAATAATGGAGCAATGTGGATTTGTAAGCCCAGATGCAGCCCAAGTTCTGCATTTTGTACACTGCACTCTATTTATCTTGTCCTCTCATCCCCCCCCCCCCCTCCCCCCCCCCCCCTCTCCCTCTCTCTCTCAGGATGAGGTGGCTGAGCATGTGGTGACTCAGAAGCCTGGGGCGCGTGTCTCATCTGACTTTGCCACTTTCCCTTGCACCTCCTTTGTGAAGGTAATGTATGAGGAAGACTGATAGCAATAGATAGACCTAGCGCTGTCCGCCCACCATTTCACCATAGACAATTCCAGCTACCATAAACAAATGTGTGCATACCCTAAGCATTTCAGAAAACAACATCGAGCTACTGGTAACCTGGAGACACAAACAAATATAACATTTTATGACATTTTGTTTTATTTTGAAGCATTACACTAAAGTCTGATTTATATTCATTTCAAAGTATCTGTGTTGGTTTTGTTGTTTCAACTGGAAACCCTGTAGGACCAGATTGAAAAGGTCTATATTTACACACCAATGACATGGCACCTTCTGTTCTCTATCTAGGCTAAGGAGGAGAGGAGAGGCGAGACTGTTCTGGTTGGCCGAGTGATGGTTCCGTGTACCCGAGGCCAGGAAGCAGTGCACCGCCTCGTCCTATCACAGCCTGAGTTACACAGAGTGCACCGCCTACTTCTGACTTAGACCCACCCACTGCTTGGCCAAACACTCCTGCTTGTGCTTTCGACGAAACGTTCTGCCCATTCCATGACAGGGTTGCCGATGCTGACCATCCGTCTGTTCATCATCCCAATGACAGGAAGTGACCTCACAAGAATTCTGCTTTCATAAAACTAGACTTTTACCAGTTTACTGCACTGAAAAATAACCAAAACAACACATACCTGAAGTGAGTTGCCTTCAATAACAAGCTCTGAGGGTTTTGTAGAGCTCTGTAGAATGTAAGACTACATTTCTGGCCACAGCTAAGGGCCCTGTTTGAGCCGACTGGTTTTTCTATGACATTGGTTGTAAATGTAAACAGGACATCTGAAATCTGGATTGTATCTGTATCTGCAGAGAAACCCCAGGCCGGTCACAGCATCCATCATTTCAGTGATACCAACTGACATTACTGGTACGTCATTCACAAGCACATGGTCACCTTGTGAAAATACTCATCATGGCTACACTGGCAACCCTTCTCTCCATCCAGCCATGCTATTGCTATTCATTGTTATGCTAAACTCTTCGCTGTATCTCCCTGCTCCTGGATTATCTGCATGTCATACTAACACCAATAGGGAGCTGTGGAGACTCTACTCACTCAACTGACAAATATCATAACCTCCTGCCATGATTTGGTAGAGAAGTCCTGCTATCTTCATTTACTCTACAAAACTAGCACAGCCAATTCGTCAAATAAGTTAATTGCCTTCATACAGACATTCCCTTTAAGCATGAACACCTTAGACAAGGCACAACAGAGATATTTCTCAATGGAATGACTAGAAATGTTTTGGATGGTTTGCAATCCTGGCCTGTCCCCTTACTCTCTCTTACTCATTCTGAGCCTTCATTAAGCATGTTGAGAGCCAACACCACATTGTCCTAATTCAGCACACATACACACACACACGCCAATGCACACTCAATAGTACCGTCAGACGATCTCAACAGTACACAAGCACATGATTAGGCTTTAATACAGAAAGGCAGCTTAGGCCAAAGGTGTGTTCCTCAAATAACCTGCTGTTTGTGCTTTGTCTCTGTGCCGTTGCTGGCTGTGTGTTTTAGTTACAGCTCAAGTGCCATAGATTCGTTATTGGTCCAGATCTTACAAATGGAATAAAACAAGAACAAAATGAAATACACAACATGCAAAAAAAAGGAGAGGGTCTTAAAGGGGTTCTGGAACGGAACTCAGAATGGTTCTAGAACTGGGTCTGGGTGACATTTCAAGGCCTGAGCTTGGCTCCGCAGAGATACTGCTGGGTCTGAGCACAATGCAGAGGTTGAACGGCTAGGGTCAGGAGGTTAGTATTTCGTGTACATCTTTTCTCCAATTAGCTAATCAACACAACAGTGACGAGGTAGAGCTAATGATTGTGGTCTTCTGCTAGCTAGCTGTACAACTGGAGCAAATGCTTAAGCAGGTGTTGCTTTCTGACCCTTCTGATATTCACCTCTGTATTGATGGATGTAAACTGAAATGGATGTAGTTGTATCCCTCCCACTTGATGCTTTGCTATGACAACTGCTGTCAACAGAGCCTGGTGTACCAAGTGCCACAGAAAAAAAGGCTTCAAGTTGGCAGATCTGGAAGTTAGTAACACAAAGTAAACAAAGATTGTCATTGAAAAGTCTGCCCCCTTGTGGCCAACGGCCAGTTGACAGCAGTGGTCGGTGGTGTGCCTTTTGTCGTTATCGGTTGATTCAAGCGCATAGTGAGTGTTTCCTCTGTGGCATAATCTGTTACGTAACTAAGGATGTCATTCCTTAACTTAGAACATATCGTGGGATATGCTTTACTCCTCACCCTTTTGGAAGTGAGGTGATCTGCGTGGTTCAGAGTGTGTTCCCCCCCCGTTCCCTGTCTAAAAACTAGGACGGGACAGAACAAAACCTCATGTGTCTCTGTTGGAGATGTTTATTTGAACAAGTCTTATGTGTAGTACGTCGGACTGTGTAGTCCCCAAGATGTGTATTTATTGTGTACTTACAGAGTTGCTTATGAAAAGTGTTAATGTTGAAAAAAAGTGCTTTACCTGGTCTATCAACAAGTACTCTGCAGAACTGATTATATAACAATAAATGTAGTACAAACACTGAGAAGCCTCTTGTTCATTTCATTCACAAACACTCACTGGTGTCATTTTGTTGACTGCATGAGTCCAATAGTTATAACATCTCACATGGCAAAGTTCTCAAAAATCTCAGAGTCCACCAGTTACATTTCTTCTGCTACTAGAACTTATTCAGGGACTTGCCTGTATTGGATGGTGGGATATGCTGGTGTAGGTGTTCAAATGGTTGGCTTTGAATTTAGACACTGTAGCACAAGTGCTTGACTCCTACATAGAATTTACGAGAGAGCTGTAGGGTGCAGACAGAGTAGTTCAGAAAGAAAAACACACAGGTATAACAACATACTTTCAGATAATTTAATTATCTTTATTTTATTGTAAATTGTATCTGGGCATACACAATAATAACAACAGCTTCACATCAAAAGTTTTAGTTTGAATGTCAGAGGCATTTGCACAAAACCAGTGTAGTGCAAAAACAAGGTGTTTGTGTGTGTGTGTGGCATGGTTAGCTGGTTATCCCCACCCTGCAGTGTGTGTGTTGTGTGTTTTGTGTGTGTGGCATGGTTCGCTGGTTATCCCCACCCTGCAGAGTGTGTGTGTGTGTGTGTGTGTGTGTGTGTGTGTGTAACTTGCATACAAAATGTCTGAGTATCAGTGTTCTCTATTGTCCAGAATGTGTCATGTGTATATGTTGCATGTGTGTGTGTGTAGTACTTTGTGTTGTTCTTGTGCATGTTAATTGAGGTTTGTTGGTGTAAATGTACGTGTGTGCACGTGTTGGTGTTCGAACACTTTGCATAAACAGGGGGACATCTTTGTTCTGTGTGTACGTACAGTATGTATGCGTACTGTATGTGTGTGTAACATTTGGGTCCTTATATAATGTATACATGTCAATGTAAAAGTGAATCACTGTCCAAACATTCACTCTGCACGTAGATGTATGTGTTCGTCATGTGTTGCGTGTGTGTGTGTGCGTGTGTGTGTGTTCATGTGTTCATACTGCGCATGTGTATTTGGAGTATGCCTGTTCACTCTGGGGGTTGAGGCTCCGAGCTGCCACTGCTGCGCGAGTGCATCTGGCTGTTGCCCGAGCTCAGTACCCCTGCGTCGCCTTCGGGGGGCGCCCTGTGGTACATGCTGTGCAGTCTCTGTGCCAGCATGTCGGCCTCCTCCGAGCCCTCGCAGCACCGCTGCCACGCCTGCGGGATGGCCTCGATGCCGTAGTGCGCCCCGGCGATGGCGCCCGCCATGCACGCAATGGTGTCCGTGTCGCCTCCCAGGGCCAGGCTGTAGGCCAGTGTCCTCTCCAGGCCACCGTACTTCTCCGGGAGGCCCTCGCGGGGCTCCAGGCAGTGGAGCACGCAGAAGATGGCCGTGGGGACAGAGTGGAGGGCAGCGATGCCGTTTCCTGACCACAGAGATGGAAGAGGGACTGGTCAGATACTTCTAATCTATCTAACTATCCAATCCACTTTATTTATATAGCACAATTTACTATCTACATCTATAACTATATCTATAACTATCTAGCTATAATGTCTAACATATTACTGTGACATTAACAGCTGCTGTTGGATATGGTTAATCTGTCGGAGGGGTGTACGTGATGATGGTGAAGGTACTTGGGCAAAAATGACTTAATCTCTTGATTTGACAAGTACTTGGCAACTGGGGCAGTCCCCAACAGGTAAACCTGTATCAGGCCAAAGAATATCATCCACTCATACCTTGTCCCTTTTATAAGGAAATTATTTTGCCTTTAAATCTCTTTCAAATTACCTTTAGATCTCTTTAAAATTACGAGATGTTACAGACAGTCTCTTCTCACACCTACTGTACGTGTGTTGTTGAGGAAGTGGATTTGGCATAAGGCTGTGCATTATATTCTCATAGCACTGGCATAATCTCGCCAGAGCCATAATCCCACCACCCAGATATGATGCTGGATTAACCCTTGATTTGGCCTTCGCTCTGCCGCTTTACTGACCGAGTTCGGAGATGACCTCCTCGATGCTCACTTTGTTCCTCTCCATCAACTCTTTCACGCGATGCAAACGGGCACAGAATGGAAACTCCGACTCATTCAGCCTGAAACAAGACACATGTGTCACTTCCATTAATCACCGTCGCCAAAAGCCTAATTGGCGTTTACGCTACAAATCCACCTTAATTCAAGTATATTTTGAGCAGAGCCATTGATTATAGTACTTTTTTTTGTATCATGTCTGCAATAGGGTTTAGCTACCTCTCACACATCTCTCATCGATCCCCGAGGGGCGTTCCCACTGATCTATAACTAACACTGGATAGACTATCCCCTTGTTGTCGCCCCATCATTCTTTATCTAGATCAGTGAGGACGAGGATCGAGGAAGGAAGGGAGGGTGTATGAAAGACCTAATGAGAGGCACCCATACAGTACATTAATCAACACTTTTGCAAAGGTCACAGGTCAAGGTCTCTTCAGTGTAACTGCACAAAAAAAGCAGATCCTCACACTCTGGCGTCGCTGCGGGTGGACTTGTCCTTCTCCAGCTCCTCCATCTCTGTGATGAGTGTGTTGAGGAAGTCCTGGGGCACCGCTAGCGCCCCCTGCAGGGACAGGTGCACAGCCAGAGCCTGGAGGATGGCGCCGTTGTAGCCCAGGGAGCAGGAGTGGGTCAGCATGGACCCTAGACGAGCATACTGCCACAGCAGCACAGGCAGCAGACGACAGATAGAACAGAGGGAGGAGGACGAGGAGGAGGAAGAAGAGGAGGAGAGGGAAGGTTTAGTTGTTTCAGTCAATTGAAAAGAAAAGGTTCCGTGTTGGGCATCACTTTCACATTTTCTTGTGGTTTTTTTGTGTGCTTTATTTTGTCTGAGATTAGAGATGGTTGAGAGTGACATCACACAGATAGACAGTAGCTAGAAGCTAGAAGACATAGAAGTGTAGCTTTGGTTCCTCCAGTAAGATGCTTGATTTTAGGATATGAGAGACATAAACATTACATTTAGCTGATAATGAAAATAAAAACGGAACAACTGGGTCACCCAAAACAGTTCTCCCTGAGAACTGAAACTTCAAATAACATTATGAAGTATGCTCTGATATTGCAGATGGTAACAAATATTATGCATGCATTTCATGTAACTATTTGTGCATGCTAGGTGGTTATAGGTCACTTGGCCAGGACCAAAAACCTTAACCTAATCCTGGATTTAGATACACAGAGCACAACAAAAATAAAGTACTCACGGTTCAGGTTTATGTACAATATTTGTATTTTCACCCCTCAGGATGCCAACCTTTTCTAACATTTTGGAAACTAGGTTTAAAAAAAGAAATATCCTATCAAATGTATGAACATCAAACTGTGTGTGTGTGTGTGTGTGTGTGTGTGTGTGTGTGTGTGCGCATGTGTGTGTGTCTCACCCTCTTGACGTCTGCACACTCTCGGAATGCGAGGGCAAAAGGAGCTGCCCTCATGGCGCCCCCGTTGCCGAAGGATCCGCGTCCCCCAAACTGAGCGCGTGCAGGCTGGAAGACGTCGCTGAGTTGTGGTGACGCCAGCTTCTTGAGGACCTGTATGACGCCGGCACCATAGCCCCGGCCAGGAGCCAAGTTGTACTCCTTAGCAAACCTGGAACAGAGGTATACAGAAAGAGAGGAGGTTACCTGATGGTACACACATACTTATGCCTTATACTACTACACATACTGTAGGACACACACACACACACACACACACACACACACACACACACACACACACACACACACACACAATACACCCTATTAGCAAGCATAATAACAATAGTGTGGAAAAAGAAAAGAACTTGACAAGATGAAAAAGATGACATGGAACATCCTAGGATCATTGTATATCATACAAAGTAGAGTATTTTGAAAACTATCTAACATGTTATGTACAATTTAAAACTGAATTGCATTTTCTTGAAACGATTATAGAAAACCCCAACCAACGTAGTCGACCTGTGGTAAAGCAGTTGGATAGGTAGTATGTCCACATACCACTGCTCAACTGTTGAAAATGTGCCACAGGCCTACAGATAAACATCGCGTCTGTGGTTGACTTATTCATGCCACGTTCTGACAGATCAGATTTCCGTAGTGGGCTACTATAAATCAAACGGTGATTGTGTTTTACCTTCTGGCCATATCCTGCTCATCAAACCCCGTCCTGGTCAGCAGGGAATGGGCCACGCAGCGAGTCATGGCAGTGTCATCACTGTACTGCAATATGCCTGAAAACAGCGGAATTCAAACCAAACAACGTTACGAGGGTGCCAAAAACCAACGTCTGCTGAAAAGTGGGTTTTGTTATTAACATGCATCACTGATTATTTTATCAGGATTAGGATTTTGGGTAGGCCTATTTGCACTTGTTAGTTCGCTTTAGGCTACACATAGTAGGAAAAAACCGGAGATTAAGCCGTAATCTTTTTTTCATAGTGAACGGGAGCTCAGGCGTACTACATGACAGTAACGCCGTTATATTGACTAATTTCACATGCATAGCCTACATAAACAAATTGAGCGTTGCTCCAAAACACTGTTTCCGTGAAAAACTCACAATCGCCACGAGTTTCGTCCTCCAAACCTTCCAGATGCTGCAGAACTCGATCCAAGGGTACCTCTTCAGTCCCTTCGAACTCTCCGCCGATGCAGTCTCCCAGAACTGCACCGACCAGAGCACCGCGAAATCGGCATAAAGAAGCAGGACCCCCTGCGGCTGTAACCAGGCGCGCCGCTGCGGTCATTGTTCACGTACAATCAACGAACGCTGATCTGTATTTTCATACAGTAATCGGTTTCAGATATTATTTTGGCAGCTGGTACACAAGCGAGACAATCAACTGACATTTGTGAATCTCTTCCTGTTCAAATTGTGTTGTCACTATTTGACCCTGTGTTGCTACCACAATGACCAGAAAGTAGTGGCAACAAAAAAGTAGCGAACCTTTGGAATAGCTGCCTATGCAAATCAGGCTTTAGAGTTACAAAGAACAAACACTTGGAATCGGGAGTTAACATGCATACCTGCAAAGAAACGAATATGGACGTGTGGTGAAGAGCTATTTGCTCTCGAAAGGTTATTCACTAGAAGCTGAACTATGCCTCGTAAGAAAAGGTCTTAGTAGATCTACGATCAATTGCATGAAGCTGAAAAGGGTGACTGACTGCAATGTATCTTTTCTGTAGCCTAAGACAAGATGACTGCAAGGGCTCAACACAAAAAAGGAAATTAATGAACAATGCTTGCCTAACGATGATGAGTTTCACATTTTCCTGTAGTCAGAGAATAATGGCTAGGGAGGTCAGTGGCACTATCCAGCATCAAGCGACTTTTCTTTGTCGCTGCTATTCTTAGGTTTACGGTTTACATAGACTCACCTCATTCAAAATCCTATGTTCAAAACCCAAACATTAGCAGAGAACAGAGCAACATTTTCACGACCAATTAATAGGAAGGGGTTCACTCAGTCAGTGTTCTTGCCCATGCATGCATGTTGATTAGGGAATAAATAATATGTAAAAAACTATTTCACCAGTAAGAGAGCACAACTGATTTACACCAAATAAACTAATGCAATTTCTTTGTTTTGAGCTGACACTACGTAGGCTAGTACACTAAATAGGCCTATAATGCTACTGTTGCTTGTGTTGTCACATTGCACGTAATGTAAGTTGTCTTTTAAACAGCATTTGTGTATCTTCAACAGATATTGTGTATGTAATCTTTAATGTAGCCTAGTCTACATATTGTAGGTCTCTAGGCTATTGTTTTGTCTGACTAGCCTACAGCCAGAGTGACATAAGAATGATCTGATTCTGCAGTCATTAAAAACAAAATGAATCAGCTATTCAAGATTTAGTAGGCACATTTTACACTAAATTGTACATGTGGTTGCCTCACATCTTATGATGACCATGTTGCACCTCCTCCTCCTACACGCGAGATGGCAGTACAACACTTAGGCCGTTACCGTACCGGGAATCAGAGAATAGAAGGAACCTTGCCTCCGCTGTCTCCGTTGTGTTCGCGCGGGGACGTTCTGTTGTGGACCATGGATATGGAAAGGCCCCGCGATTCTCTCCGCGAAATATGCATGACATACAGACATAGCCCTTTAAAGTGATCGCAACGGATTTCCACTTATTGCAGGGCCAAACTTATAGTTTGATTATTAAGTTTCCTTATTAAGGGAGGTATAAAGAGAATTGTGTGTGTTGTTCCTAGCAAGTTAGCTAACACATTTCCAGCTACTGTGCAACCAGGGGCGCGCGTCAGCATCCTTGGCTCATATGAGTGAAAGTGGATTTTGGATAAATGCATCCAATGAGCG
The DNA here is from genome assembly GCF_963854185.1 of Sardina pilchardus. NCBI lineage: Eukaryota > Metazoa > Chordata > Actinopteri > Clupeiformes > Clupeidae > Sardina > Sardina pilchardus. The sequence continues at coordinate 2,480,938 of NC_085013.1, forward strand.
TTCTCTTGCCATCAAGACACTTCTTAATGGTGGTTTTACTTTGCTGAGCTTTACGAGTCGGCCACCTGGCCTGTAAACATGGCGGATTCCGACAAAGATGAGGTGAGCGTCTGTCCAACATTTTCTTCCACAATTTAGGCTTCCACGATAATGACTATTGCTATCCTGAATAGCTAGTGTGTATGGAGAGGATGTCTGCCAGAATTGCTTATTAAACAGGGTGTGCGATCATGTTTCTGGTTTAACAGCATAGGTTTCTGGTCTACAGACCGCAAGAGGTTCATTAGGCACAATCAGTGAAACAACCTTTGTTGATCTTTGTTTAATGGTAGTGTGTGCGCGCTTGCTTAGGCTGCATACACAGAAGCGAGATTGAAGTGTTGACGTTTAGGCTCTGATTTGCCGGATTGTAATCAACAAGTGTCTCTGTTGTAATGAACTAGACAATACTGAATGAAAGAGTTGCCCCGCCTCCTACCTGGTTCAGAGGACCCAGCAGACGTGTACTGTGTGAAACAGAAGCATGCGTTCCTAGCTTGATGTTGCACAGAAAGCTGAAGCTCAAATGGCATATCATTCAGTATCATTTCAGGAAGTAATAGTATTGGCTGATTTAGTTTTCTAGAATCTAGATTGCTTGCAAGGTCGTCATGCCAGTAGCATGTTGATGTTCTGCTTTTCTTGTATGTACTAGCTTTACAGTACATCAGGATGATCAGCTTGTATGGTGGAGTTTCATGTTATATTTAAACAGATATAAATAAACACTTATCTTTATCTTTCTGATATAACCTACTACAAGCATACTGTACATGTATTGTACAGTGACCTTTTCCCTCTCAACAGAATGTTAAGTGATTTTGCATAATTTTCTCATGGCTGCCTGTCTTTACAGACTGGAGACTTTGTTGAACAAGCATTCAGTGAAAACTCACCGGTGTCTGCAGGTACGTCTCATTGTTCATATACTCCCATGTATAATCCTTGATTATGGACTTGGAGTGTTTATTTAGGTGAATTACTTTTTTTCAAAGAAGCAAGTATTTGTAGAGTACGTGCATATTAGGAGCTTTTATGTGAAAGCAATAATGAATCTGATTTATAATAAAAATTTTGATAGAATATTTCCAGCTCTCAGAGTTGAGGTTGATGTTAATTTCGCTTTGCTGTCGGAGTTTGGAGTGTATACAAAACACTGCAAGTACAGGATTGTGCTGTTTTGGTGTTTTTGGTGACAGTTGAGGATGTGCACATGGCGTCAGATGGGGAGGGCGATGGAGAAATCGCTGGACCCTCCACCCTCGCAGAGTGGAGCGAGGAGGAGGAGGAGGAGGAGACGACGCGTGGTGAGAGCGGCGGAGCAGTGGGGGAGGACGGGGACGAACTGGACGGGGTGCCCGTGTTCGGGGTGGACCAGGACCCCTGGGACATGGACGTGCCGTCGCTGGGCGAGCCGTACCCCGACACCTCCAACACGGGGTCCGACTCGCGCATGACGGGGCTGGGGGAAGAGCCGGAGCAGCGGGAGCAGCGAGGGCCGCACGGGCCAGACGAGGGATCCGAAGCGGACAGCCACACAGAGCAAGGAGCGCCCCTCATAGGGGAAGATGAAGGTGAGGAATGGAGCTGGCAGTTCACCTCACAACAACAACCAAAAAAAACCTCAGGAGGTAGAGGAGACATCCAGCAACTGCAAGGTTGCTGGTGCGAGCTCAACTCCTGGCCTTGTCAAACTGTCCTTGAGCAAGGTACTTAACCCCAGTGCTCCCGATGAGCAGGTTGGCACCTTGCATGGCAGCCTTGGCCAATTGTGTGTGTGTGTGTGTGTGTGTGTGTGTGTGTGTGTGTGTGTGTGTGTGTGTGTGTGTGTCATGACAAAAGTGCTTTGGGTGCTTGCAAGGCTTGCAAGCTCACTTGCATCAGAGCAATTCTCAATTCTCAGTGAAGTTTGTGTGTAATAATTTTCAGTGGTCGTTTTTCGGTTGTTTAATACTGACACGATCAGCCCAGCCATAGGTTGAGCACAAAAGTCTCTCAAAGTTGCTCCCATGTTGGTCATTGTATGAAGTCCCACAAGTGCTTGTGATTGGTTCCTTTGATTGGGGATGAAACCAGTTTCAATGGGAGAGAAACCAGACAGGTGTGCCAGAGCACATGCTAAGAGCTCGCAGGTTTGCCTGGCTCACAGGCTTACAACAGTGTTGACCGTGTTGAGGCGAAACCACACTTGCTCTTCAATTTGCACTCTGGAGAAAACCTGTTCGAAGACGACACACTGAGACCCAAGAGAGTTGCCGTTGATCAAAGTTTAATTCATAAGTTCCACACAGGGACACAGCCTGACAAAGTGTAGCCAAGTACCTCTGAGCAGCAGCGTGAATCAAGGTATCTGCAGATAACCTGTTCCCCATGAGAAGGTGCACGACGATCTGACCCGAGTTGTGATGCTGCGTTTTTTATGCTAGAAGTGGGGTTCAGGGGCCTTCTACATTTCCTATATGTCACATGTCCAATCAGAAATCGGGGTCTGTCCCCTTGACAGATGATTGGTTTGTCGACATGTCAATCAAAGCCCCAAGTTATCATATTGGTGGAAATTCCTGCTATGTTTACCATAGAAATGATGTATGGCATCAGTCTCACGGTCACGGTTTTGTTGATTTACTGTATGTTGCTTGAGTGGGTGTCGGTTTGGGGTTTGGCACTTTCCCAGGCGTCCAATAATTAATCATATCGGCTTGTGTTATGGGGATGCGTTCCTAAGTGCTTTCTACGTGTTTCAGTGAAGCTTTCCCAGTGTCGAGTAGGATCAGGTTATTGGGTGCGTGTGAAGAAGTGTCGTAATGGGCAAGTTGCAGCACACAGGTGTACGCATGAACCACGGTGACTATGGCAACAAGTTCTACTGCAGAGTGCTACATAGGCCTCTTCATGGAAAATTACCACAACAGTGTTGTGGTTTTGAGGTGAAGAATAATGTGTTAATGGTCCCTTAGTTATGGACAATCTTGCATCATTCTTTAAAGGAACATTTCACCGTTTTTTCATTATTAAACTACGTTATTCGTTTAATTAAGACGAGTTGATACATACCTCTCACGTTTCAATGCGTGCACTCACTGGCTCTGGTGCTCGGCGCAACTTTGAAAGCACTTAGCTAGCCCAATGCATTCATTAGGATCCAAACAGAGATGAAGTTAGAAGTGACCAAACACCTCCTTGTTTTCCCTATTAAAGAGGAACTATGCAGGATTGGCGATTTCATCTCTGGTTTCGGTTTCGTTTTTCGTTTTCGCTCGTTTTATGCTTGCATTTTCTCTGCAGAGCTTCCCCGACAGCTTAGCGTGTATATTTATACATGTATAGGCTATATTTAAATATATAAATTGCAAGCGTGGTTCTTCGTCTCAGACTTCCAGATGTAAACAAAGAGCGATCGTCTCCTGCAGAAAGTTGCATAGGGTCTCTTTAAAATACAGTTACACGAGTAGTCACACGACCAAGTATGGTGAGACAAAATAAAACGTGGTGCATTTTTAAGCAGGTGAAAGGGATAACTATATTGTGTGGCGGAATAATATTGGAAGAATGTGCAGTAATATGAAAGTGCAAGAGTGAGGATATAACTGCGCCACACAATATAGTTATCCCTCTTACCTGCTTAGAAATGCACCACGTTTTATTTTGTGGAGTGCCTAGTAGCCACTTTTTCAGTTGCTCTGAAAATAGTTGAATGTTGCCGAATGTTGCACTCATGTGCCCTACCGGCAGAACAGTGAAATGAAAGTGAAAATGAAGATGGCAAAGCTTGAATAAGGGCTCTCTGCTTTCTTTTTCTTCCTTAAATTAAAACCAGCAGACTTCAGGATACTTCGGAAATGAAAGTAAACAACTAGCCACTGAAATAGCCTGATAATGTGAGCGTGTATTATTTTGTGCATTTGCAGCGCTGTCTGTGTATGCTTGCTTTCATTTTGGTGACCCCCTGGTGTGCATTTTTGGTTTGGTGTTGGGTTGTATTGGGTTTGGTGTTAAGTGGAAGTTAAGTAAGCAAAATTATGAACGTTATGTTTGAAAATAATGGTAGTTCTTTGGTAAAAACCCTTGGGGGAAGTACATGCCATGAGTGGTAAATGAACCATTCATTTGCTTGCACACTTCAGGAGAGCAACATACATAAAGGCAGATGCGAAATTGGCCGAAATGAATGACAACAACATAAGAAAAATGCGTCACCCTATGACTGTCAAATAGTCGTCATATCCAGAGGTGTAAAAGTCCTACCATGTATTGCTTCTACCAGTGCATTTAACACGGGTGATTTCGCTAATTAGCTCATCTATCTGGCTGAGGAGTTGTACTTAGATTAGATTCAGCTGATTTAGTGAACGGTTAGAGCAAATATGTGGCAGGACTTTTGCTTTCTGAAGCTGGACTTTTGCAACTCTGGTCACTGGGTGGTTGTTGTGGGTGATGTGGGTAGGAGGGAAGAACAGAAATTAAGAAAAATATCATAATAGTTTAACAGCCTAGTCTCTCTGAATCATGTTATCTTTGCATATTGAGGGCAGTACTGTAGCTCATTCAGAATGCACTCTTACCGTTAATGTCCACCACTGAATCTGAGCCGAATGTTGTCTTGCCTTGCCGGAGCAGGTTCGATGCAGCACACAGGACTGTCCCCTATGGCTGGCGATGAGGGCATGTTCGGGCACACGGAGGCGGCCGGCCCAGAGGCGAGGACGGAGGCAGAGGAGACGCGCTCCTCTCCTACACCCACACCACCAGCTGAGCCAACTCCAGGTCAGACGCGCTCCTCTCCTACACCCACACCACCAGCTGAGCCAACTCCAGGTCAGACGCGCTCCTCTCCTACACCCACCCCACCAGCTGAGCCAACGCTAGGTCAGACGCGCTCCTCTCCTACACCCACCCCACCAGCTGAGCCAACGCTAGGTCAGACGCGCTCCTCTCCTACACCCACACCACCAGCTGAGCCAACGCTAGGTCAGACACGCTCCTCTCCTACACCCACCCCACCAGCTGAGCCAACGCTAGGTCAGACGCGCTCCTCTCCTACACCCACACCACCAGCTGAGCCAACGCTAGGTCAGACACGCTCCTCTCCTACACCCACCCCACCAGCTGAGCCAACGCTAGGTCAGACGCGCTCCTCTCCTACACCCACACCACCAGCTGAGCCAACGCTAGGTCAGACGCGCTCCTCTCCTACACCCACCCCACCAGCTGAGCCAACGCTAGGTCAGACGCGCTCCTCTCCTGCACCCACACCACCAGCTGAGCCAACCCCAGGTCAGACGCAGCAAGCTGCTGTATCGAGAATGGGTTATAGTGGCTAAGAAAAGCGTCTCGTATTGAAATAAACATGATATAAAACAATGAGATCTGTTCAAACTGAATGTAGGGACTGCATTGATGCCTATGTGATAGGACAGATTAGGTCATTATAAGGGTTGCTTATTTGAGGCTAATTGTTTCCAGGCCTATTAACTTCATATCTAATAGTCTGCAGGTGAATATCATTGGTTAATTGGTGGCCACACCTACTGTTGCCCTTAAGGGTTAGATGTTTGGATTGGAAGGAAGTAGTACCTTGAATCCTAGGTCCTTTGTGAATTAGAAGAGAGTTTTGTTCACGTTTGGATAGTTCACTCAATCATAAATACATTTCAGTATTTTATGGCCCTGTCAGTAGACAGGTCAGATGTGTCCATTTATTCGCCCGTTTCTTTTCACCATTTTGGATAAACCTGTACTGTTGGCGAAGCTGGTCCGCACTCAGCCCTGTAAGCGTGCATTGAACAGTAGGCTCTACCCAGAGTTTTCAGTTGTGTATTATATTTGGTCTTCTCGAGTGTCCTCAGTTCAAATAATTTCTTCATCACTCTGCTTTACAGAAGAAGACCACCAGCACCAGCCAGAAAGTCCAGAGGCACACTCCCAAACAGAGGTATGGACAAAAGAAAATGTCAAATGTATTTACTAAACAATTAGTTGTACAGTACGTTTACTCGTTCTTTCAAAGCTTGGCACTATTTTATTTTGTCTGCAGGATAACTTTCAGACAGAATCACAGTCATAACATGCTCATACGATCCCGATATTACCAAGTTTGCTTTTATTCCTTTTGAATCCAATTCTTGTCCAGTATATCGCATGCCACACATGTGAGGGGAAGCCAAATAATGACCGAAGTCTTTGAAGTATTCACAAAAAAAAAAAATCTCTCTCCTCCTCTCCTTCATTCCCTCCACTTTCAGGACGCAGCTCTTGTCCGGCCTCCCTCTCCACGCGCCTCCACCAGTGCCATGGAGCCCTCGGGAGCGGAGGAGCCGGAGACGGAGACGGGGACGGGGCCGTTCCCCAGCCTGCCTGCGCTCAGCATCAAGGATGAGCCCATAGACGAGGGCTACAACGCCGCGCTGCAGCCCCAGGCCCCCGCCAGCCGCATCAAGGAGGAGCTGGACCAGCTGGAGGTGAGATTGAGACTGATTCTGAGAGACCAGGGGGCAACGACGCTACGGAGCGCAGTCTACTGTTTATCTGATCTGCGTAACTGCAGGAGTAACCACTGATCACAACAATACACATGTCCTCTTCAGAAACATTAGATGCTGAGTGCACCGTTCATTTAGGCTATGTTGACATTATCTGGCTAAATCAGTTTTTTTTTCAGTTAATGTGACGCTCATTTTTTTTTTTTTTTTCATGACTGAACAGCACAAGTCACATGGAATCTGATCCTAAATCTGATATCCCATAGGTATTTTTGCAATGTGACGGTCTTGTCGAAATTCATGTGAAATCAAATTTCAAGCAAAAGTTGATGTGTCATGTGTTGAAAGCATAGAAAATGTCAAATGTTTCTAAACCATTAGCTCTCTGACTTGAGTAGTTAGCTTGTTAGACGCAGTACTGAAAGAAGTCGGAGAGTTTAAAATGAAACCGGCTCTGTTTGGTCCTCGCTCGCGTGCACCTCTGCGAGTGTGACTGATCTGCCAGTCTGCTCTCATGCGTGACCCCACCCCCTATAGAGGATCTTGTATCGGCATGTAAATACCACTGTAGAAAATGTAACTTTCCTGGCGACAAGGGTGTGTGAGATACACATGTCAAATGTTGTGACATTGTTGACATTTATGAGAAATTATGAATTATTTCAATTAAGGAATTAGTTTTGTTTTGAATTTGTAGAATTTTGCTCTTTAGGGGCATAGCTTTAGGGTTGGTTCAACAGAATGTATGGAGCAGAGTGGTGAGGCCGAGTGGCAGGTCCTCAGTGTGTGATAGAACTCTGGGAACTCACCTGGACTCACCTGTGTGTGTGTGTGTGTGTGTGTGTGTGTGTGTTTGCAGGACTTTGACACGTCTTGCAGCACAGAGCAGCTTCGCATCAGTGCTGTGTTCTCTGTGAGTGGGAGTTCCAACAACTCTGCTGGTAAGAGGGATATGGTCACATGGTCTGGAATAGGGGCTGACTGGTCTTTCTATAACCGTGGCAGCTTTTTTTTACATTTGTACTTGTTATATTTGTATCTAGAGATGCACCGATCGATCGGCCGCCGATCAGAATCGGCCGATTTTCACGTGATCGGCCACGACCGGCGACCGGCCGGTCAGTCTGACACATGCCGATTTTATGCCGGTCAAATGCACTCGCACCTACTTGTAACAACATCACACAGCTGAGTTAGCAAAGTTTGATGAAGCTAGCAAAGGCTAACACTCAGGGCTGGATAAAGCGCTAATGCTGAGTTTTTCTATGCAGCGAACGCTGTGCTTTGCCATATTGCGTGGAATTTACTAAGCTGTCACTTCAGGTTACGTAAACAGCGCACATCACCGCCCGTCCTTGCCGCTAATTGCGTGCTCACAGCTGAACCACAAGCGCTGTCAACATGCAGCAACATAGCCACGGCAGGAATAAACATCGTTTTGCTTCGGTTTGCCACCTTAGCATGTATTCTTTCACACTAATACAACAACAAAGTCCGATTTACACATTTAGAGGTTTATTTCATTACCTTTTGTCTACTCACGCCTGTATATTTCTTCTAAATTCGCCAAAAGTAAGCATTCTAACATGTCATACTACCGCGACCGTGATACAAAACATATCATGTGTGGTGTCGTTGGAAAGCTGTGTTTCTCCTGCATGACGTTATGCCATCCAAATATGGACACTTCTTTTGTATCCGCAAGCAATCGCGAAAGTTCAAAGAAGAGTGTAGTAGACTGAGTATGCATGCCATTGGCTGTGTTTCAAGGCTGTTATCTCAAAATTAGTTTTTTGTAATTTTCCAACATCTCAGCCTATGTAGCACCTATACACCAAACTTTCCAGTTATACACTTATCAGTATTCTGAAGATATTTACAGTTGGATATTGTATGTGAGAAGAAAAAAAATAGTAGTCCTACAGACTACTGAAGAAGACTTGAAGAAGAATCTGTCTATTCACATTTTTTTTACCAGCCACTGATAAGTTGATTACATTTCTATATTAACATGTTGTATTAAAGAAAGGATAGAAAATAACTCTTTTTGTGTGCTGTAAAGTGGTTTGAAGATGCAAATCGGAATCGGCTAAAATCGTTATCGGCAGGTCAAATTCTATGAAAAATCGGAAATCGGAATCGGCCAAAAAATTGCAATCGGTGCATCTCTATTTGTATCTGAATAATCTCAATTAAAAACAAAAGTGCGATCTGTTTAATATCCTGACAAACTGTATGTCCCACTGTCTTAAAATAAAGCCTCTGCCATGGCTCACATTTTTTCCACAAAAGTGGCCCGTTGGTCACGACAGACCACGTTATCTAATCTCTAAATTGATGTAAAGGTCTGCAACCGCTCCCTTTTTCCGGTCAGAGTTAAACTAGACAGGAATGTAGATACGTCAGAGGATAAAATCTTGATACTGCAATTGAGTGACCGGAAAAGGTGTCTGGTGGGTGACCAGCGGTCTCATTTTGTCCCCCCTCTCCCACAGCTCCTGGTCCATTGCCCCAGCCCTCCATGTTGGCACCCCCTCGGACAGCCCCGGCACCTGCGCTCGCCCCTTCTCTTACCCTGTCCCTGGCTCCTGCCCCTGCGCCCCCACCGATTCCTCCGCTCCAGGCCTTGATGATCCGCTGCTCCGGCTGCTCCAAGGTCCTGCAGAGGGGTCAGACGGCCTTCCAGCGCAAAGGCTCCAACCAGCTCTTCTGCTCCACGCCGTGCCTCACGGGATCCTTCCCCCAAGTGGCGCCCCCCGCCGCGCCCCCTGTGGCGCCTCCTGTCCCCCCGCCCTCCATTTCTCTACCGCCTGTCCAGTGTGCTTCCCCTCCTCAGCCATCACGGAAGAGGTTCTGCTCCAACTGTCACAAGTGGGTATCTACCCAAATAATCCACTGAGATGAGAGATTAACTTTTTAAAATGTCTGAAAGGCCTGTATGTGAAGTATATATTATGGTGAAGTGTTGTTGCTTGTTTTGCTTATTATGTATGTTGATGTTTTGGCAGTTTGGATTACTTCACTCTTATCATTCAATAGCAGTGGGTTTAAAAGCTGTTTAGTTGAATTTAGTGAATGAGGAAGGTTGTTTTAAATGTTCACTTATTTAAAGAAGTAGACTAATTTAGATCTGGAGCAGAATATTTTCTTCACTGTCATATTAGGCGAATTTGTATTGTTAAAGCTATGTGGTTGAATAATGGTAAATAGGAAATATTCTTATGTTTTTTCTTTTGTGTAAATTGTGAACCATTTTTAAGAAAACCCACTTTGTGGTCTGTTCCAAAAGGGAAGTAGTGAATCTGAAGGACCTGATCAAAGCACCAATTGGACACTTCATGAGGGACTTCTGCAGTCAGTCGTGTATGGAGAGTCAGAAAATGAAGGTCCCCTTGACGCCTTACAGGACGGTCCCCAAACACAGTGATGTCGAGATCACTAAGTGCAGCATTTGCCAGAAGATAGCCATCGTAAGTGCCAGAAAGGATGTTTGACTCCTCTCTTTGAACCTGCTGAAAAGTTTTGTTGCCAAATGGGATTCTAGTTGGTCTGTTAAAGCAGCACAATGAAGGCCTGTGTGTTTGTTTGTGATGTTCAGAAGAGAACAGAAGCTCATTGGACATTTTTGTATTTGCCTTGTGTGTGTGATTTTGTTTCCTAGGTCGAGCACGAGGTCAACCATGTCGGCTCTATGTACAAGCTGTGCAGTGACCACTGTTTTTCCCGGTTCCGGGTCATAAACCACGTGACGGTGAACATGTGCGAGTCCTGCGGGAACCACTGCTCCAGGTCCACCGGGACCCTGTGTCTGCTGCAGGCCGACGACCTGCTCAAGAAGTTCTGCAGCACTGACTGCATCTTCACCTTCAGACAGGTAAGGGATGGATGGGGCGGGGGGGGGGGGGGGGGGGTTGACACAGCTGTGTAACTGAGCAAACAGATGTTGTTGCACGTTGGTGCTGAAGATAGTTAGCATGGAACTGTTCAAATGGCACTAGCACTACACTGCTATTGAAGGCCGTATGCCGGCCTTACAATATAAGAGTTTTGAGCGATTTCACAGTCGGCGACTACATTTCCAAAATTCAGAAAGTCAGAATGAAATCGGAGTCGAGGCGCACACCTGTCTACTACATTGTAGACAGGTGTAGTGTAGGTTTAGTGTAAGGTGCCTTTCTTAGTGGTTTAAGTCAGTCCAAGTCTGTCTTTTTCTAGTGTTGCCATTACGACAGTCTCAAGCATGTTTGATATTATCACAAGTGTTTTAGTTGTGGCTCATGCAAATACTGACTTGAACAATAAAAAAAAATAGTGACACCAAACAGCAAGGGACAAAGTAGCACCAGCTGTAGCCTATATGATTATTTATTTTGTTTATTATAAATAATTAGTCGACTATTTCATGTGACCGCACATAAGGGATGGTAAGGGACACATGAAACAATGCTGCAGAAACATGAAAAGATGATTTTGATATGAGTAGTAGTTCTTGTTGATGGCAAGTGCACGATAGGAAAACATTTAAAGGAATCTAGTTGCAGTCTTGTACTGTAAATAATGACCCTGCAAGATCCGTAGTTGTTGCAAAATCATATCTGTGATTTAAAAACTCCATGACTTGCCTTTAGATCTGAGAGGGTCTGAGACATTAGTCTTTACATTTGACATTAGTCAAAAATCTTTTCAAAATCCTCTGGTCTTCTGGTGTAAAGATGGCATTGGGTGACCTACTTTGAAACTGTCATTCTGTGTGATAGACAGCGATGTTATATTGTGAATAGTTTATGTATTTGTGAATTTAGCTTTTTCACTGGCTTTACTAGAACAGCTAAAGAGGTGTTTGGTACAGATAATGGTATCGTAATTTTTATTTGTAAACGTCAGTTTGTTTGATGGAATGAAGATGTTCCTTGAACCACATTTGTATGCTTTTTACACTTATCTCTGTAAGTGTGTGTGATGTGTATTTGTGTTCAGTGTTCATACTATTTAGTACTAGTGAACACACTACTATTAGACATAAAGCAATTTTGTTTGACTCAACATACTGTTAAGTGGTTTGTTATGCAAGATAAAAGGATAACAACAAAGTTGCTTAACACCGCATTGGAGGAGATCAAAAACACTTTATTGAAGAATGTCATGGAAGATAACAGGGAAAGGGAGAAAGGGGAAAGCTATTTATGCCTTTTTCCCTTTATTCTTCTTAAACAGCTTGTTGAAGAATCCTCTTTTTTCGCTCTTCTCCTTTTCCTCCGTAACGGCCGGCAGCTCAGTCACGGTCTCGCTTGCTTTAGCGCTAGAGGTGCAGGAGGTCTCACTGGCTGTCACCGTGGCTACAGCTCTCTCCCTCTCTCTTCTCCTCCTTCTCCTCCTCCTCTCGCTCCTTTCGCTCATCTCACTCATCTCGCTCATGTCCATGGAGCTCTGGTAGTGCTCCTCTCGATCCTGTCTTTGTCTCTGGCCGCTTCTCATCTCGGCTCTGTGGACGTGTCCTCTGTCCGCCGCGAGCCTCTCTGGGTACTGGTCCCCGCGGTCTTTTTGGACCATAGCTTGGGTCCCTTTGAGGATGCAGCGGTCAGTCAGCTCCTTGAACGACCTGTCCATGCGGTCCGTGGCCTCTTGAAACTTTAGGGAGTACAGCGTCTGCATGTTGCTGACAAAAGCCTCCAGCTTGGTTTTCAGTTGGCCGTCTTCGCGCAAGGACGCAAAGGAGTCCTCCATCTGGTCAAACCGGTCCTCCATCTGCGTGATCGCCGCCGCTGTCCTCTGGTGGACCGAGTCGTCCCGTTCTCTCAACCAGGCCTCCATGTCCTCCAGCGCTCTCTCCATCGCGGCCTGCCGGCGCTTCATCCACTCTCGCTCCGCCCTCCACTCCTCCATCTGCTGAGCCACGCTCTCCATCTCTTTCCTCTCCCTCGCTCTCTCTTCGTCCATCTGCGAGACGCGTCTCTCCATCTCCCGCCTCTCTCTTGCCCTCTCCTCCTCCATCGCGCTCTTTCTCTCGCTCTCCCGTTCGGCCGCCTCCTTCCTCTCTAGCGCGCGCTCCTCCTCCATCTTGGCCAGCCGCCTCTCCATCGTGGCCATTCTCTCGGCCATCCTGTCCACCTCGTCCATCCTACTGCGGTCTTTCTGGAGGCGGGAGAGCTCCCTCTCCACCTCTCTCAGGCGCTCCCGGAGCTCGCTTGAGCCCCTCTCGTTCCAGCCGGGCTCCGCGGCGCTCCACCGGCACAGCTGGGTCTGCTGGAGCTTCTGGAGCACCTCGCTCTTCAGGAGGCTGCCCTCCCTCTGGTTGAACCGGCGCTCGTCCTCCAGCTTCTCCAGGAGCCAGGCCTTCAGGCAGACCTCACGGCTGCTCGTGTAGCTTTTGAGCTTCTCCAGCGTGGTTTCTGGCCCCTGGGAAGAAAAACAAGCGTTTTATTAAAGTGAACACATGAATTGCACACTGGCTTAAAATTTCTCTAGTGTGACGGACTACATTGTGATAAGTCAGTGGAAACTCTGGTAATTCTATTATGGCTGTACAATGAATTTGAGTCATTAAGACTAGCCTACTTCACCAGTCTGATTTAAAATGTTATACCAGTCTGAACTAGGCAGTTTGGATATAGGCCTAGTATGATTTGATATTTGTACTTCAACAGATGTGCACAGCATCCTAAATGCTACTCGGATGTCTCGCAAATCTTCGAAACCTTCCCACATTTTGTCCTAATAGTTTTGATATTTGTTGTAGTAGTTTTATAATGACCCAAGGGAGATTGCTCTTACCAAATACATGATATCGGGTCTCTCATTCATGGCTGATTGTTTTCCTAAAATGTCTTCTGTTTGTTCCTTGCTGCTGCTTATGAATAGTGTGGCCTTGTTTTTGTCAAAATGTGATTGTGGTCTTTTGGAATGTTTGGAACGTTACCATGGCATCACCTTGTTCCACGAATCACTGTGACATCACTCAGCTATGATGACACTTTTCTCTTCAGTTAAATGCAGTAATAATCAAAGATTCTAGAACAGAATCTTTGGTAAAAATTGTATGTGAGCTAAACATAAAATTGGTTTTCATATGGCTATGGTTATGGCTATGGCTATGGTTATTTAGCAGACGCCTTTGTCCAAAGCGACATACAAATAAATAGCAATACAAATTAAATAACAGTGAACAATTACAAAAAAGGGAGAATAGCAATATTATCAATACAACAATCATTTAAGCACTAATCTAATGAGAAATAAAACAATGAAATGACAAAAGCAATCAAATAAGTCACTTGGTTAATTATCTAATAACAATAACTATAGCAAGGTATGGCTAAATTTAAGGACAATAGCAGAATAAATGTAAAATTTTAACAATGGACAAATTATAACAAAACAAAACTATTATACAAACCATAACACATAACAAACACTCAAAAGACTAAGTGCATATTAAACAAATATGCCTTAAGACCCCTCTTAAAAGATCCAAAACTGTTGCTTGAACGGAGAGCACTGGGCAACTCATTCCACCAACACGGAACCACTGAAGAATAGGATCTACAGATTGACCTAGCATGTATGGTTTGTCGACATAACAGACGCTCCTCAGAAGATCGCAATGGGCGGTTGGGAATGTACATCTTCATCAAAGAACTGAAGTAGCTAGGAGCAGATCCAGTCAGTGTCCTATAGGCCAGAGTGAGAGATTTAAATTTAATTCATACCAGCTAAGAATGCTGATTTTTATTTATTTATGTATTTGATAATAAATGTACAATTTACCCAATGAATGTGAAGACATTAAGCCTGAACTAAATGGAAACAAAGAGTGTGATCACTTTGATCACAAGCTCTTGTCTAGCTCTAGCCTTGATGACATCCCTCTGCCTTAAACAGTTTTTTAGTAATGAATCAAGACCTACATAAATCTCCTCCCAGTTGTTTTTCGTCGTTGCCATCTATCCACAGGCTACATGTTGTTCTTTTGTGAATCCTGGTTGTTTTAGTCAAATAAGTGGTTCTTTTATCTACATGACTTGCTTTAGAAGATTTCAAAGTTCTCTATTAAAATGTATTGGATATTGACAGCAGTAGTCGGAAGAGAAGCATTGTTTTGGCCACTATAACTTCTGACACAGGCCATACTCTTGAACTACAGTGTCTATAGAAAGTCATCATACCCTTTTGAAATAGTTACTTTTTTTGTCTTACAGCTTGAAATCAAAACCCATTTAAAAAAATATATTTTCCAGTTTTATTAACAAATTTAGCTGTACAACATCAAAATAATGAAAAAAAGTATTAAGTCAGGGGTATGATGACTTTTCCAACCCTGTTATTCTAGTTTTAAATTTTTTTATTAATTTTCAGAACTGTTGACTTTTTTTTTCTTCATTATTTTGATGTTGTACAGCTAAATTTGTAAACAAAACTGGAAAAGATTTTTTTTAAAATGGGTTTTGATTTCAGGCTGTAAGACAAAAAAAGTAACTATTTCAAAAGGGTATGATGACTTTCTATAGACACTGTAACTCTTATGATATCTTTCTCTCTCTCTCTCTCTCTCTCTCGCAGAGATGCAAGCAGGCATTCTTGTGCGCACGCTGTCAAACCCAGGTGTTTGCCCAGCAGATGCTGGAGAGCGTCAACCAGCATGGCATCACGGAACTCTTCTGCTCCAACAAGTGCCGCATCACCAGTCGCATGCCCAACAATCTAGCAGGTATGGAGCGGTATATACTGCACTGCCAGAATTCAGGCAAAAATGACAATTATATAATGGCTTTGAATATTTTTAGTCCAAAATGAGCTTGCGCAAATGTTTACCTTTTTTTTTACATTGTTCCACAGATGCCCAGTTCCCGTGCACGCAGTGTCAAAAGGTTGTAGTTCCGCAGTACCACCTGGCCACTGGAGATGGCGCCATAAGAAACTTCTGCTCTGTCCAGTGTGTCAATGTGTACCAGGTACTTACTCAAATGCTCTTACTTTTTTATTAATTCCACAGTCTTGTTGCTGCAACGTCTCTGTAAAAAGATAATATTTTGTCAAAAAGATAGCAGAATTGTATTGCTCAGCCATTGTTTTTGGCTGAAAGACAGCCTTCCAGCCATTAGACATGCAGCATAATTCACAAATTGTACTGTTGTTTGGGATTAAGACTCAAGACTTTCTGGGTACACACATTGCTGATGACAAAAGAAAACATTTGACGAGAGAATGCCATTTCTCAATGACTTGTGTGATCATGAACCTCAGAGCCGTATATGCTCTGGTGAACATGGAGTCAGAGCTCCCTCTTGTGCTCATCTTGGGGTTATGCATGTGATTTCAACTTGCCAAATGCGTTGTTTACCTTGTCTGCCTAAAATGAATAAAATTAGGGATGCATTGATTGTGAAATTATGGGCTGATATCAATGATTAAAATAAGAATAATTGTTACTTGTAGCTGTATTATGTGACACTTACAATGTGACATTTAATGACCGGGACATGCATTAATGTATGATTTGACAATGTTCACAACTTCCAGGAGAAAAGCAACACTTTCACGGCACTGTGCCAGCCGAACGGTAGCACCAGTGTGCCCATGACGACCACAGCGCAGCAGGGGCAGCCTTACCCCCAGCAGCCCCAGCCCATGCCCCAGCCCGTGCCCTCACAGCGGGTCCCGCACCTGACGCAGATGCTCAGCCCCATGCCCAACCCCATGCCCGCCTACGTGCCCATGCCTCTCTACAGCCAGGGGCCGCAGCACCAGGTGCCCGGTTCTACCCCCAGCGCACCACCACACTACATCCCGGCCCCAGGAGTGGCACAGCCCAGGGAGCTCCTGCAGCAGCCGCACCCTAATCAACAACAACAACAACAACAGCAACAACAACAACAACAGCAGCAGCAGCAACGCCAGCCTCATCAGCAGTCGTCGTCCTCGATCACCACTTACCCGCTCCCCAGGATCTACTGCAAACAGTGCAGTCAGGGCTTCAACGCCAAACCTCATATCCTTCAGCACAAGGTGCGTTGGTTTCGTTGCTTGTGTGTCTGTGCATGTGTGTTTCGTTCAATGCAGATATACTGTATTTATACTGTGCCAGAACGATTGAAATCGTCATAAAGCTTTACAGAGCCTGGAGCCTGAACTCCCTGGTTGAAGTGTGTGTGTGTCAGACTAGCGTCTAGCATACTAGTGTCAGGCTGTCTGGCTCAAGCCATGCACAAGCCAAGTGCTAGTTGTATTCATGAAACATTGGATACTTATTTTTGTTTTTCATTCCTGTTAATTTAACGTAACAGCCTAAATACTGAGGTGCCAGGCCACAGAAAGTAGCATTAAATAAAGGCTCTGGGCACAAATTTGTGGTTAGTGGTGGTTGTTTTAGATATATTTATGCTAACTTTATTGTTGCTGTTCTAGTTTAATAGAGACATTTCAGAGCCTTTTGGACAGCTATCGAATATGATTAAAAGATTCAGTGTTGGTGTTTTTCGTGTGCCAAAGCTCGTAGGCGGGTATGTTATGTTATGCTTTGTTGCATTGATTAGGGCCAAGTGTGGCTGTTTTGTGGGAAGACGTGCTGTGAGCTGTTTAAGCGCCACAACGAGATCACGGTCCAGTGTGACTACTGCAAGCTGGACAGGGTGCTGAAGGACATCAGTCTGACCTACGAGAAGAAGCCGCACAGCTTCTGCAGCGAAGGTGGGTCTCTCTCTCTCTCTCTCTCTCTCTCTCTCTCTCTCTCTCTCCCTCTCTCTCTCTCCCTCTCTCTCCTTTCATCTCAATAACATTTACATTGTTACTATTTACATACATTATGGTTATATTCATATCTCTCTCTCCCCTCATTGCAATAACATTTACATGTATTCATTATTATGTTACCACACTACCACCTCTAAGCTACCACCGCCCCAATAACATTATATTCATCACTCACACACTCACACACTGCTACCACTGCCCCAGTAACATTATATTCATCTCACACACTCATACACTCATACTCGTACACTCATACTCACACACTCATACACAAACACACACACACACACACACACACACTCCCTGTGTCTTTTGAGTATAAAATTACAATATGTAAAACATCTGCTGGCTTCTCTTGACACCCCCACCCCTCGTGTGTGTGTGTGTGTGTGTGTGTGTGTGTGTGTGTTGTTTCTAGGCTGTAAGCTGCTGTTTAAGCACGACCTGTCCAAACGCCTGGGCCTGCTCTGCAGCGCGTGCGCCCTCTGCTCCAACATGACCCCCCAGACCGTCTCCAACTACTTTGGCGGCAAGGTGGAGGAGTTCTGCAGCAAGGACTGCATGTCCGCCTACACCGTGCTCTTCTACGAGGTGAGACACGACCCACCGCCGAGCACAGAGAATAGCACGAGCATCACACACACACACACACACACACACACACACACACAAAGAGATAAGGGGAGAGGAGAGGAGTGGAGTGGAGTGGAGTGGAGAGAAGAGGCTGCAAGCTAGAGGCTGGTAGAGAAGTGACTCATCCAAGGCAAACACTTGCTCCTGTTGACAATATGGCAGCCAAACCCATACAGTACATGTGCACTGAACTTCTAGGCTCCGGTCTGTTAATATGACAGTAGGGGAAGATGTCATACAATTGAGCATCATCCTGGAGGGTTAGGAAAGGAACTTCCATATAGTCTATAGGCTTTAGTTGCATACAATGCAGTGTGTGTTATGAAATGATATACCGGACACACACTAACTGTATATAGATTCCGAAATGATGCTTTAATGCAATGATAACAGTACAATGGGAAGCTATTTGAAAGTGAATTGACAGTGAATTGATGTACTATAGTTAACCTGCTGATTTATTTATAGGAACACCTTTTCTTTGTGGGAGAACGTGTAATGTTACAGTCAGCAGGCCCGTTGAGCGTTTACACTCCCTGACACCTGTCTGTCTTGTTTTTGTCAGATGGGGAAGTGCGAGGCGTGCACAAAGCAGGGCCGTCTGACGGAGAACCTGAAGTGGAAGGACGGCATCAAACACTTCTGCAACCAGCTCTGCTTCGTCAACTTCTGCCTGAAGGCCAGCCAGCAGAACCAGCGGCTCCCCAACGGCACCGGAACCGCCACCGGACCCCGCTCTGCAGGTAAGTGTGGGCCAGAACCCAGCAGCCTGGTGGACAGGAGTGCCCAATACCCTGTCTCTGTCCCTTTTGGACCCCTGCAACTTGTTTATTCCTGATACTGTCATTGGACAGGTGTCCTTGACAAAGGACATTCAGATTCCGTAATAGTACATAGACTTAGCAGAATTGCGCATTTAATGGACTGGACAGATAGTGTCCAATGTCCATTGTAATAGTCGGACACTCACTCGCTGGTTTGTCATCTCTGTAATGTAATGTCCGCAACACTGCTTTGAGCTCCCATATTTGAATGTTTTAAAAAAGATAGTCAACGTTTGGACCCTGCCTGGGTCGTCTTCAGGCGAGTCCTACTCATAGCGGGGCCGCCTCACACAGCGTGTTGAGCGCCTTCGTCCAGCCCCTGAGGTCCTCACGCGGTCTCCAGGCTGTGGGCCGTCCCTCTGCTCTCGCCCACGGAACCCTGAGTCACCTCGTTTATGATACCACGTGTGGACGCTCGTTGGCTCTCATTATGTGTGGAGCTATTAAAGTGTAGTTAACTGGACTGGGTGCTGTCCAGCTGTTTGATAAGCTCTTTCTTTGGAGCCGTAAGTGTATTTCAGCAAAAGGGGAAAGTGTAGGCGAATCAAAACCTCTGCTCTTCTAATACTCCATGACCAGATTCATTGACACATATAATGGAACGTTATTGTATTTTATCTGAGCTTTTATGTATTTTAAGTAATATGTAAAAGAATGACATGTCCTCTGTTTTATGTAGAGGTGTTGTGTAAAGATGCCGCCAATTCGTATTCCTAATATTATTTCCAGATGCAAGTCAGAATAGGATTTTGAATCGGCCAGTCCAAGCTTTACCAGGAATAGTTATCCTGAGGATAACCTCTCTTATCTGACCTGATGAACGTTATGGCGTTGGTAACAAAAACATTCCAAATGCATAGCAACCTATTGTTGAACCATGTAGCCTGAACATTAGCATGGAAACAGTACCATTGAGTTTAACAGTAGCCACACGCACCCATCTGATTTGAGGTGAAATGATGGATTTGCATTGTGTTTGCTGAGACTATGGGAACTGAATGAATAGTCCAATTTAGGCTTTTGTACAGCGGTCCCCAAATGAGCTGCACTAATTTAGAGTTATGGAAAGTTATTATGTACATCATTATGTGTGTCATATTATTATATAGTGCACATTCACTGTCCTGCTCGGTTAAGTGCTTGCTTGCTGCGGTAAGTGGAACAGGCTGCCGAATGTGTAATGCATTACCGAGGTCGGTCCAGAAACAATCCAGAGAATGAATTGGTTCAATCTCTGTCCTTATTAAAAAAAAAAAAGTATGCGTTTCTATTTATTCCCGGAAATGAAATGGGAGATTCATTTCTTGCTTGTACGGCCCTAGTTTCAGGCTCTGTTACGAATCCTATTGTCTGTCCTACTCCAACCCCCCCCCCACACACACACACACACACCCTCATCCTCTCCTCTCCTCCTCTCTCCTTTTCTTTCCTGTCGTCTGTAGGCCTCGTCTCTGCTCCTGCTCAGCCATCCGTGTCCAGGGAGACGGCGGTGATTGGCAGCGTGGTGTCTCTGGCATCCACCCCCAGTGGCCAGCCCGGATACTCAGCCCACACGGCTCTCACAGGTGCCCACACCGACCGGCACAAGCTCCAGCCAGCCCTTATTAGAGACCCCACCACTCAATCATGTGCAGACTTGTCCTTCACCAAGGAGTCAGACAAAGTCAGGGGGAAGCCATGGTTTTCCATAGAGGAAAGGATAGTGTTAGTGTATATGATATTTTAAAGGAATATTGCGTGTCAGACACAGCAGTATTTCAACAGTTTGTAATTCTAGGCACTAGATAGACGCCTTATGTGAGTGCATTTGCAGGAGAAGCACAGCAGGCGAGTTGAAGCTGCAGAAATGATGACTACTCTAGGGCTGCAACAATTTAATAATGAGTCAATTAGTTTACAACTACTAAATTAATCACTAAATTAATCGAACAAAACAAAGTATTATAGAACATAAAAGATCATTTTCATGCAGGCATGGTGATGAAGTATATTCTATTCTATTCTAGTCTATGATCTTGGGATTTCGGTAGCACAACACTAATCAACGTTGTGATGCTAATACTCTATTTAATCTAGCAACTATTTGATTGATCAACAGGAAATATTCAACCGATGTATCGACATATGAAAATAATCAGTAGTTGCTGTCCTACTCTGTTCACATTAGGTAGTTAGATGTTATGAATGATTATCTTATTTTCAGAAGCATGATGTCTTTTGAGTCTGATTTGGGAGCATGCATTTCCTGTTGTGAACTGCTGGGAACTTCCTGTTGTGAACCCTCATGATCACCGTGCTTACATGTGCACCCCTCCCCATATCTTCTCTCTCCCAGGAGCACTGCCCACCTCAAACGGCCACTCAAAGATCATCGGTGATGTAAGTCCTTTTCCTCCTCTTCTGCCTTCTCTGCTTTAAAGCACACAAAGGAAATGGCAGTGGCGTGGGTGTAGGCTCGCAGCTATTGAATGTGTGTGGTGTTCCTGTATACATGCACTTTTGTACACCTGTGTGGGTGTTAATTTGTGTGGACTTAGAGTGTGTGTGTGTGTGTGTGTGTGTGTGTGTGTGTGTTTATGACTGGGGGGTGTTTAAAAATGTTTGCCTGAAAGTATTTGTGTATCTGTGTTTGTGTGCACTTACTGTGTCCAGTGGTTTTATGTGTTAGCATCTTTGGGTGTTTGTTTTAGCATTAATATAAATGTGTTTGTATGGATTCATTTGTGCATATGCATGCATAGTTATTGTACAATGTATTTTTTTTTATTTGTGGATGTTTTTCATATATATGTGTGTGTGTATGTGTGTGTTTGCCGTTAATGTTTGCGCCTGTATCCCCGCCCTCTCTGCAGGCGAGCACGCAGACAGACGCCATGAAGCTGCCGCCGCCCCCTCCGCGCATGCTGAAGAACAAGGCGCTCATGTGCAAGCCCATCATGCAGGAGCTGGGGGTGCAGTGCACGCTGGACCCGCCCGCCTCCGACCGGCACCCCAGCGCCGCCGACGACCTGCACACTCTACTCAGCCGGACCCAGAAAGGTGCCCGCACAGCACACTTTAGCCTCCGATGCAGCGCCCGAGTGGTGGCTGTGTGGTCAGCCTAAGCTAGCCTATGTTTGTGTTTGTGTGCTATGGGTCAGTCACCATCATATATCTCACATTGCCACAGTGGGGGTTTTGCCAGACACAGGGGTTATCTTAGCATTCCTAAGGTAAAGGATGGCAACTACAGTAATTTCCCGCATATAAGCCGCATTGTGTGTAAGCCGCAGGACAGTATTTTATGCAAGTTAAAAGAAACAAAAACCATATTAACACCATATTAACTTGCCCCCCTGTATTAACTTCATAGTTGAAGAAATTTTGCAAAATCAATGTCTAAGCCGCGGCTAATAGTCGGGAAATTACGGTAGATTTCATTATATGGAAAGTTAAGTTATACTAAAACAGTTCATTCAATGAGAAACATATACAATTCCCACAGCTGCTGTTAGTGGAGATATTTCACTTATTTGTGGTGTACGCTCTTGAGGTCATTGTAGTAGGTGTACCCTGGGCTTCTCGGTGGGTAAATGGAGGTAAATGGAGCTGGCATTTTACTGAGCTGGGTCTCTCTGCCTTGTTTATTGGTCTCCTGAAATGTGTAGAACAACGGGGCTTTCAAGTGGTGCTTGTCTGTTTTTAGAACATAATATACTAGCTAGTGTTAACAGCCTTTCTTGTCATTGACTGACCTGTAGTGTGTGTGTGTGTGTGTGTGTGTGTGTGTGTGTGTTGTATATTTGTGTGTTTGTGTGCATGCCTGCTCTCAGCGGAAGACAAGGAGGATGAGAAGGAGGACAAAGAGGAGAAGGTGCGGCTGGTGCCGTTCCCCGTCCCCGTGATGGTGCCCGTCTTCATCCCGGTGCCCATGCACCTGTACACCCAGTACACGCCTGTGCCCATGGGCATGCCCATACCGGTGCGTCCCCTACACTACACTGAGTACTGGTGCTCGGGCAGCCTGTGCCCAGTTACAACACTTCTGTTGTCTCCTCTCACCTTGCAATGCAAACATTTTGGGGTGTAAGATGATATTGAATATTGCAATATTTTATTCAACAATACTGTATTGAATCTAAAAAGCATAATACCTGTATAGATTTTATTTATTTATTTATTTTATTAATGTTTACATGCAAGCATTTGATTTTGTTATTGACATGGTCAGAACTGTACCTTACAATGTACTTAATTGTTTGTCTAATGCATACTTGTTTACACATACATTTTATGCATATGATGGTGTCTTTGTATCAGTTTTTCTAAAATTAGACTTAAATATAGACTTTTCACACAGTATTGAAATATACAGTATTGCAATACATTGAATTGTGACCCATGAATCGTTTTACCTATTGTATCAGCAAATTCTCGCCAATATATAGCCTTATTTTGAAGGGAGCTCTTGAGATTTTGAAGAGTTATTATCTCATACTGTATGTTCAGCTGAGTGAAAGTGAAGCCAACTTAATCAGACACATGAACAAGCTTGGACATGCCTCTGTCTGGGGTTGTGTAGGTCGATGCAGTTATTGGGAAGTGTGCATTTTCTCGGATTCTTCAGATGACGCTGTATCCAATGAGAGCAGACACACAGATTAAAAACTGCACACCTTCCAGTTCTTGACCTTTGACCTAGATGTTGCCGCAGTTATGTTCCAGAAACTGGACTGGCCTATTTTGCGTCACACTTTCCGCAGTGCAGCTTTATGATGTGAAGCTATCTATTGAGGGGTCTGACGTGTGCCCCCGCATACATACACACACACACACACACACACACACACTCACTGATTTACTCACACACACACACACACACACACACGCGCGCACACACGCGCACACACACACGCACGTGTTGCTGCTTGGCTGACGTGCTGATGCTGGCGGTGCCCGTGTGCAGGTGCCGGTGCCCTTCATGGTGCCCTCCAGGCCAGATGGCACAGGGCAGGAGACGCCAGAGGGGGGCAGGACTCCCAGCAGCCCAGCGGAGGAGGAGGAGGACGACGATGATGAGGACGAGGAGAAGGAGAAGGACATGCCAGCGTCCATGGGAGGTCAGTGGCTGTTTGTTTGTTGTGTGTGTGTGTGTGTGTGTGTGTGTGTGTGTGTGTGTGTGTGTGTGTGTGTGTGTGTGTGTGTGTGTGTGTGTGGTATTGTCAGTGTCCGTGGTGCTTTGGTGAGGTGTGTGTGTGTGTGTGTGTGTGTGTGTGTGTGTGTGTTGTTGTCGGTGTCAGTGTCCGTGGTGCTTTGGTGAGGTGGGGGTCAGAACTTGGGTGTGTGAGTGTTTTGTGCCGGTGTTGTGTGTTTGCCCGTAACAAACGGATAGTTTTAGATGGTCTGATGGTCTGGACATCCCCTCTGAAGCCCAGTTGGACTCGTTTGTATTCAGGGGTTCATTTGTATTCAGAGATCTGCAGATACTGATCCGAACTTAGTGGGAGTTTTATATTTGCACAGATCAGTTTGTCCAGCATCGTGAAATCTTTACCTACTGATTATTCTACACATTTAATGCTATTGTCTGATACCCTTGGTGTGATTTTTACATTTTAGCGCAATATTGAGACAAATGGTTATTATGCGTGTGCCATGGCTTATCTCAGCTTTCTCTGTAAGATGAGCGTAAATGGATTCATGTTCAACAAGACGGAATGATGAACGACTGCCTAGATATCCTCAGCTTATGATGGCATTCAGCTGAGCTCAGTCGAGGCTTTCATAACTGTACAGTCTCGGATTAGAGGAGACTGTTACAGTGTTCGGTGCTCGACTGCTGATTTGAAAAGCGTTGGGTTGGAGGAGGGTTGAAATATCCCGCTATGTTTCTATTCTCACCTCTCTTTGTGTGTGTGTGTGTGTGTGTGTGTGTACGTGTATGTGTGTGTGTGTGCACATGTGTGTGTGTGTGTGTGTCTGTCTGTGTGTGTGCGCACGTCACTCATTCATGTCACATACAGACCAGGGCAGCACGTACAGCGGGGATCTAGAGTCCGAGGCCGTGTCCACCCCGCTCAGCCTGGACGAAGACCCATCGTCCCTCCTCCCCGCCGGGGCCCCCAACCCAGACGGACCCCAGGACCAGGCTCCCCCCGGCGGGAGCGGCACCCGCGGTGAGTGTGCTGCTGACGGTGTGAGCTTTTGCAAGCTGTGTCTGACTCACAAGAAGTGTGTAGAAAAGGGGGTCTGCAAATAGACGTGCTAATGAAAAACCGGCTGCCGTGCTGGTGGTGACACCTATGTCACAGGTGAGAAAACGCGGGGAAGCGCTCGCGCAGAGCTGCGCACCTGCAGCGAGCTTTGTTGGACGAGCGAGCGCTGCTGCTCTTCACCAACAAAAAAATACGACCGCACAGATACTGTATGTGGGTGGCTGTGTCTCAAACCGTCTACTTGCACACTTCAAGTACTTAGTTGAAGCATACTGTACAGTGCAGGTGTCGAGACAGTGCTAAACCTAATGCTAGTGCACACTAGCAGTGTACTGACAGAAATATGCGGTCTGAGACATACTGTACAGTAGCCCATGTTTTTTAAGTGCATTAGCGTTGTGACTGGGTTTCATTTCCATGAAATTATAGAAATTAAACCATAAAGTGGCAATTTGACATTGACCGTAACTGTAAGCAGCTTTAGGTGCTTGGTTGGCCCATCTCACTGGTACGTCTCTCGGTGTGTGTTTAACCAGGCCCTGGTGCATCTGGGGAGCAGAGGATAGCCCTGAAACACCGGAGCCTGAAGAGACCTCGGGAGGGCGCCACCCTCAGGAAACGGGTAGGCACTGCACACAGAGACGCGACACTAAAGGAAAAATAATTATAGAATAGGATAGAAGAATGGACTACATTTCTATAGTGCTTCCGAGCACACACAAAATGCTTTACAATGTCATGCCTCACATTCACATACACACACACACACACACACACACACACACACACACACACACACACACACACACACACTCACTTCGATGGTGGAGGCTGCCATGCAAGGCCAAGGCCAACCTGCACATTCGGAGCACTTTGAGGTTAACACTAGAGTACTAGAGGACTGCCGGGCTTATAGTGCAAAAAAAAAAAAAAAAATCTTTTCACTCGATTAAATTCCAGGACTACGTTCACGACTTTTCCTAAATACGCTTGTTTTATCACCCAGTATTTTTACATGATCAAAAGCACACCGGTACAAGCTATTTAAGAGCTATTTTGCTCTTACTTCTGTGACATCACTGCCAGTCTCACGTTCGGCCATGTTTTTTCAGGCCTTTTACGGCTGCGGTTTTCTTTTCTCAGCAGATGTCGCAAGGGCTCCCTCCTATAAGTTTCCTGTCAGTCGGGCATGAGAATAATATTTTACCATAAAACATATAGTTTATATGTGCAATTTGTATTTTATAAGCGATTTATTTTAATAACTATTTTTCATTTACATGGGGGTAACGAATCACCGTACAACACTGATGCCATTATTTTACAGCTGCAATTTACAATATAAGTAGAGATGCACGATATATCGGCGTCCAATATATTATTGGCCGATAAATGAAATGTTTAAAATATTATTATCGGTCAGATAACAGAATTTAGGCCGATAATTTGTGCCGATATTTTTTAACACCCTAATTTCCCAACTATTTAAGGCCCGTCTGGCTGCATGCTACTTGAGCTTGGTTGGCTACTTCTTCCTCAAAATAATGTCAGCTGTGTGGATGTATTTCACCATTCTAACAAGATCTGCGTTGAATCTATGCAGCCCAAAATCCTCTCCTGAACGATCTTCATTTTAACCTAAGCAGAGAGCGAAGCTCAGCCTACTCAGAACGAATTGTTTTGCTGGTGTATCTGCACTTTACCACCGCGCTAGTCGGGGAGACAAACAAAATCTACGGTGGGACAAATAAGTAGAGAAGTAGTTATAAGTATTATATTTGCATTTAGTTCGGTTGGGTTTTGCAATATTACCGCTGCAGCACTGCAGGTTGTACGCAACAGAAGATAGCCTACTGTTACACGGGACAGCACTCCGCTAATTTGCCCGTCTTTTTTTGCGGTTCGGCTCGAGCAAAGCCTACTGGAAGTGGCACATCGGGGATCATTTAGCTTACAACAAGATACAGTCCGAGGAGTTGCAGCTTTATTTAATTAAACGCTGCTGAAACTATACATAAGTTTCTCACAAAACTCTGATTTGGTCTCTAACTTTTTCACAACTTCTAGCCATTTGTCTGCGTTTAGTGTGTACTCCATATATGAGCGACTAAATGTTGTCCCCTATTCATTTCTCCAACAGTAATATCGGTTATCGTATCGGTATCGGCCACAACAAACCGATAAATATCGGTTATCGTTATTGGCCCTAAAATTCCATATCGGTGCATCTCTAAATATAAGATGCAAGCATGTCTTGACAACCGGATAAATAATATATTATATAGCAATAGCATATTATATTATATATAAGTCGCTTTGATAAATAAACCACTGCATGCTATTGATTTACTCCCTAGCAAGCGCTGGAACTGCTGTGGAACATTGATGAGATGGAATCGGAGGGCGAACCATGTGAGGTGTTGGATGGCGATGATGAGAGAGAGGACGAAGGAGAATTGAATCTGAATCTTGAATCTGATTCAGATTCAGAGTCAGACTCTGAAATTGAGTATGGGGGCTCATTTCAAGAGACAGCCAGAGACTGTACGATGTGGGCTGAACAAACTGCTGGCAGCATTCGGGGCACAGTGCGAGAATGCAATATAATGAGAGAAACCCCAGGGCCCACAGATTATGCCAAGGACAATGTCAGAAGTCCACTGAGCAGTTTGCTGTGTTTGATTGACACAGAAATGTGGGAAACGATTCGAAATTTCACTCAGGCTGAGGCTGATCGAAATAATGCTGATAAATTCACACTAACAGCTGATGAACTGAAAGCATTCGTGGGTCTCATTTATCTGAGAGGTATTACGGGCGGTGAAAGCATGAATATGGATGACTATTGGTCGGCTGACTTGGGAATTGCTATTTTCAAAGAGACGATGTCTCCACAGAAATTTAGAGACATCATGCGTTATCTGCGTTTTGATGACAAGAACACAAGGTCTGCCCGCCTTGTAGCAGATAAATTTGCCATGATATCAGAGATATTCGATAAATTTGTAAGAAACAGCATTGCTTCCTACACTCCCGGTGAGAATATAACAGTTGATGAACAGCTGTTCCCGACCAAGGCGCGTTGTCGTTTCACACAATACATGGCCAATAAACCAGACAGATTTGGTATCAAATTCTGGGTGGCTGCTGACGTTGAAACAAAATATATGTTGAACGCATTTCCCTATCTAGGGAAAGATGAAAGTAGGCCGGCTGATGAACGGTTATTCGAAAATGTCGTGATGCGCCTGATGGAGCCTTTCCTAGGGAAAGGAAGGAATGTCACAGCAGACAATTTCTTCACCTCGCTTGCACTGGCTAAAAATCTCCTTGCACACAAAACAACTATTGTCGGCACAATGAACAAAAGCAGACGAGAGATGCCCCCATGCACACAGGCACAGTCTGAAAGATATTCCACCAAGGTGCTGAGGGCTGGAAACGCGACACTCACGATGTACCAGGCAAAGCCAAAGAAAAATGTATGCATCCTTAGCACAATGCATCCGACAGTGTCGACTGATAATGGCGCAAAGAAACTGCCAAATACCATTTCCCATTACAACAGCACAAAAGTTGGTGTTGATGTTATGGATCAGATGGCACGGTTGTACTCGGTAAAAGGAGGGACCCGTCGTTGGCCTGTCGCTGTTTTTTACAACCTTCTAGACCTGGCTGCAATTAATGCACACATTCTATATAAGCAGTGCATGAACGTTTCATTAAGCAGAAGGAAATTTATTCTTGAGTTGGTGATGGAGCTGTGTGCTAATCAGAAAATGGCGAAGGCAGTGGGAGCTGTATCACTTAAGCGACTTTTGCCTGACTTTTGCCCTACCCCGCCTGCGAAAAGGAGACAGTGTCAGGTTGGCAGATGCTCAGGGAACAAAACGTTTGAGATCTGCCAGACATGCAAGCGACGTGTCTGTGGCAAATGCACAAAGACTGCACCAAGGATGTGTTTTGAATGTTGACAAAGCGAATGTAGCCTATGCATTCTGACGCCTTGAAGGGAACATGACTTATGACATCTCCCCAAAAATAAGCCAAATGTAAAGTAAGTGTAAAGTAAATGGTCGCAGTGGGGGGCTGGGATCACACCTCTTGGATCACACCTCTCTTCAAACACAACCGTTCTGGCTTCAGCAGGCTGTGTAAAAGGAACCACGGCATCATAAAGCTTGAAAACTGTTTTCTTATGCGTTTATTTGGGCTTACTTAGTTTGCCTAGGTACATTTATATTTGTATATCTACTATGGCCATGTATTTAAAGCTTAGACTAATGTATAAGTATTTTCTTACATATTTGCTGTAAATAAACCACTACTTACTATCGATTTACCAAAAAGAACTGCTGCTGTTTTTTTTTTAATTTTGTGTTAAACATTTATTCCGTTTCAATAAATGGTCAAAATGAAGCCCATCTCATGTATTCGTTGTAAATTAAGCTTACTCACAAGGAAAAACTACATTTTGTTATGAAGCATACATGTGCGAAATTACTTTCAGCTGAAACTCCTAATGGTCGATCATATTTAAATTGGTTTCGGCCAAATCATTCATGGCAAGCGAAACTCCAGTGGGGGCAGGGAGGTGTCATAGACTTGTTGTTAGGCTACTCGTGTCTGAATGGGATGGAGGGACAGTGTCTGCTTGCTATATATATTGCAAAGCAGATAAACGTACAGCCTAACATATATATCTTCCAAAAATGTTCACTGAGACATCGCACAAGCTCCCCTAAAAGGAGTGTTTAAAGGTCAAAAGCTGCCAGTTACTACTGTCGCTCAAAAACAATTTACGATTAGATAATAGTTTTATTCAACTGCAAATCTAAAGCTTGATATTATTGGGAGGAATTATTAACCTTATTATTAGCCTTCCAAAGCACTCTTCCCTTCGGAAAACATCGCAGCAGCACGCTACTTCTCTCTCCCACGACTCCAAAACAAAACTGTTAGCTGTCACAGCAATAGGCAAGTCAATTTTGAATCACAATGGTCAAAGTTTTAGCACTTTTTTGGATCGTGTTCTGACGGTACATTTATGACTAGGCACAACGACTTGATTATTATATATTATATACTGTATTATGTTATATTCGTAGATTAACTGCACTCAAACTACTACCGTGTGTGACATTGATTTAATCATCCTTATAATAATCTCCAAAATATTAAAAACTAATATTTATATTTATTAAAAACGAAATATAAAAAATGAAATACTATGAAAAAGTTGAAAGTCAAGTTTGCTTAAAGGGATATTCCGCCATTTTTGGAAATACGCTCATTTTCCACCTCCCCTCGAGCAAAACAATCGATATTTACCTTGTTCCCGTTCATCCAGCCATTCTGTGAGTCTGGCGATACAACTTTTAGCTTCAGCCTAGCATAGATCACTGAATCGGATTAGACCATTAGCTTCTCGCCTGCTAGCTTCATGTTTAAAAGTGACTAAGATTTCTGATAATTTTCCCATTTAAAACGTGTCTCCTCTCAAGTTAGAAAGTGCAATAAGACCAACTGAAAATGAAACCTGGCGTTTTTCTAGGCTGATTTGACATGGAACTACACTCTCATCTGGCGTAATAATCAAGGCAACTTGCAAACGTACCATAGGCGCAGTGATATCGTACGCAGCATCTGAAAATAGTCCCCATAGACATCAAGCAGTAGTAGTGCCAGTAGCTGCAAGTTGCCTTGATTATTACGCCAGATGAGAATGTAGTTCCATGTCAAATCAGCCTAGAAAAACGGCAGGTTTCATTTTCAGTTGGTCTTATTGCACTTTCTAACTTGAGAGGACACACGTTTTAAATGGGAAAATTACCAGAAATATTAGTCACTTTTAAACATGAAGCTAGCAGGCGAGAAGCTAATGGTCTAATCCGATTCAATGATCTATGCTAGGCTGAAGCTAAAAGTTGTATCGCCAGACTCACAGAATGGCTGGATGAACGGGAACAAGGTAAATATCGATTGTTTTGCTCGAGGGAAGGTGGAAAATGAGCGTATTTCCACAAATGGCGGAATATCCCTTTAAGGTTTTTACCTCAAACAACACAAATCAACACAAATAGATGAACAGATAACTCAAACGTGCTGTATGTCATAATGAAACAACCACAGACTATCAACACGGTCTGACACTAATGACACATGGCTTAGTGCAAACTGAATTTATGACCAAACGATTTGATTCATGCACCAAGCTAGCCTGGCTAACGCCTCCCACTTCTCAAATGAGACGTGGTCTGGCAACCAGACGTTCATTTTCTCGTATTTGAAAAAATGCCCAGATCCGTTCATTGGGCGCCACGGATGTCTATCAAATGCGCATAGCTCACCCAACTCGTTCGTATGCAACGCTAAGGGCTGCCGTAAATCCTTTGGCGTCGAATGTAGACGCAAGAAGGCAACGGAAACTTCTCGGATGTTCTGTGATTGGTTCGCCAACATCAGGCGAACATTTGGGCGTTAGTTTCCAGACTGGCTTAGCAGCGGGATTGAAATCACCGCGCAAGGCAGTATGGGAAAACCCAGGCTAGCACCAAGCGCCATCTAGCTATCATTGCGTGTAAGTAACAGCGTCCCAGTCGG
The DNA here is from genome assembly GCF_963854185.1 of Sardina pilchardus. Taxonomy (NCBI): domain Eukaryota; kingdom Metazoa; phylum Chordata; class Actinopteri; order Clupeiformes; family Clupeidae; genus Sardina; species Sardina pilchardus. Next base: position 2,512,456 of record NC_085013.1, read on the forward strand.
AGGACTCAGCGGTCTTTTTGCCGCTTGTTGCCGCTTGCCTCAGTATAGCGGCATTTTTGCCGCTTTGCCACTCTTGCGCGTTCTTGCGCGCTGTAGGTCAACGGTCTTTTGCGCGGAACCCAGCGGTAACCACAACAACAATCTTTAGAACGTTACCTCAACCAAGAGCAACCTAGCGCTGAGCGCAGCGCATGCCGCCTGTAATGTGATGGGGTCTAGTGGCATTTTTGCCGCTTTGCCACTCTTGCGCGTACCGCGGTCAAAGTTGAAATATGTTGAACTTTGACTGTGGTGCGCTGTAAGTCAATGGTCTTTTGCGCGGAACCCAGCGGTAACCACAACAACAATCTTTAGAACGTTACCTCAACCAAGAGCAACCTAGCAGTGAGCGCAGTGCATGCGCCTGTAATGTGATGGGGCCTTCAGCCGCGTTTTAAGTAGTTCACACCAGCACGGCGCTACTAGTAGGAAGTCAAAGCGGTTTGATGACCGGGGCGTGGCACTTCTAGGTATAAGTGGGTCAGAACGGCATGCCGCTTCTAGTGTTAAGTGTCTTACACTTCGACAAGGTCAAGTTGAGTTGGGCTTCAAAATGGCATCCTTCTGTTTGCTGGTTGACTTCTCTACCCCCTGAGTCACCATAGTCTCTTCTTTACAGTAAATATAAACACAATAAACAGTTTTTATACTCAAAACATCTCCGCAGTATTGAGCCTCCTGTCCTAATGGTTTAATAAATTACATCGTTGTGTCAGTCTCTGAGTGGTAATTGCTGGTAATTATACTGTAAAAGGTGCCCTGTTACAACATCAAATTAGTTCCCGCTCGCCTAACAATTAGAAAGGAGGTGACAGCAAGTCATTGTTTCATGTGTACAGTTCCCACGAAGCCCAGATCACTACATGTAAATAAGCACAGACTCGTTGTGTTGTTCAACTAAATCCCTGTAGTTTATTTGGTTTCCCATATGCAGTTTTGGCTAGATGCCAACTTCAGCATATTTGCTAACTGTCTTTGTGCCTATACTCTGTGCAATGACCATACAGTGGAACCTCATGGAATCAAGTCAATACTTGGACTGAAGATACACTCCAGCCATTGATTAACCCCTAAAAACTCCTGAAAGATACACATTTCATAAGATTCTTCATGAAAAAAGTTCTTTCAAGGTCTTGAAACGGATTAGTATGCATCTCTGCTCCCTCTGCCTCATATCCGATATGGGGGGGCTAAGTGCCCTGCCCCCCCCCCCCCCCCTGCACTGTGTACAACGCTGCCTGCTTGTCAAGTCTAACAAGTGTTATTCTTATGATAAAGATATCATGTTCGCTTGTTTGTCTTGTACAGCTTCTTGTGCAGGTGCAGATATGTTTCCAAAAAATATTTGGAAAACTCCACCCCCTCCAAATCAGTCAGCGTTGTATTCCATCCATTGTTGCGCAACAATGATGGGCTGTTCTGATTCGTTATTCTGAAACGTCAACTGCCACACTGTCCTTTTAAACCAGAAATACTTATCCATGGTGGTTACTTACTGCTTGTTTTGCTTGTGAGACGTCTTGTACCACCTAATGGACAGTTGAAAAGGTTAAGAAGCTGATTCTTGCTGTTGGGTCTTTTAAACATTTAGAGTCCCTATCAACATGCAGACGTGACCTTGCTTCCTGTTGGCCCAAAAGACCTGGCTATAATTCACCAACAGAGCCGCGGCGGAATTGGTCGATATGGATACCTGCTCTTCAGAGCCATCATCTCAGAGGAGTACTACAGAGCCTGGTGCAAAACCACCAACTGGGGTGGATCGAAGGGCAAGAATGAACTGCCGCAGAATGTGAAGACCTTTGTGTTGTCAGCAGTGAAACGAAAGTTTCCTGCAATGGAGAGATGTGACCGTAAGGACATAATTGATAGGATAAACGAAGGCCTTCGCAAGCCCCGAAAATCCAGCGATCCTTTTCATTAATTCTTTTTTTTTTTTCCTAGGGTTTTCCTTTTCATTAATTCAATAAACACATTTTATCTGAAGCACTTTCCCGACTTTGTCTTGTCTACCAGATCCTAAACTTAAATAGCTAAACATTTTATCTTGTGAAAAAACTTTTAGGGGGTAACAATGTGCCAGTTAGGCAGCCCCCTCCCCCATCTTTTTCACATACTTGATAGGAAGAATCAAATGAGCTGCTAATCAGGTAGTGTGAGTAGGCAATTTATTAGAGGGTCAAAAAAACTCTCATAAACTAGCCTACTACTCCTTTCCCTTATCTTCACATTGTAATTATTGTTCCACTGAAAATATGGTTGCCTTTTGTAGTTGGGTTTTATTTCTTCCTTAAGCCTCTGTTCATTTCTGTTGCTCTCCCATTGCCCTCCCGTCCCACACCCATAGGCATTGCAAGACCACTTACAGTATGTTCAGGGTTGCCCTCAAGTATTTCAGCTCACTAAGGTGGTCTGCCCCACTCCCCCATTATGTTCAGAGGTGCCCTCCTGTATTTCAGCTCAGGAGAGTTGCTTTCTCCTGTGGCTGAGGGAGAGCATTTTTGTGAATGGGTGGACAGTATATAGTACTGGCCTACTGTCCTGTGGGAACTCCAGTCTTAGCTTTCAGTACACACCAAGACTATTTCTCAGGTCAAGGGATCATCAAACAAAAAACCTTAGCTCTAACCTTACCATAGGGTCTTAGCTTTCATTTGAGACCATCATTATGTTTCTAGGTAAAGGGGTTCTCAAGTCAAAATGGGAGTGTTCTTGATCAGATACGGCAACGCAATCCGCTTTAACCCTCTCTGGCTTGATTGCTTGCAACGGCGTGCAGCTTCTGATCCACACCGCCGCAAATGCTCTCTGCAACCGTTTCAGACCGTTGCGAATCTTCGATTTGAACTGGGCTTGAAATGATTGGGCGGCCGTCTGTTGAACATTTCTTGATGCGGACCTGCAACAAAAACGTAGCCTAACTTAATCTGTTTTCAATAAGTAGCCCATGCCTATTCAAAATAAGTAACAGGATTTATGTCGCAATTTATAGGCCACCGCGGCTATTTTCTAAAACCATTTTCGTTCATTTATTCAATGGTTTATTAAAACATTATCTTTTGATTTAGGCTAGTTCACCAGTCACCATCTTAATTTCAATGACTAAATGATGAGATCCAAATTGTTTTCAGTGCAAACAATCATCAAGGCCCCATCACATTGCACACGGCATGCGCTATGAAACCCATTACTTTCAATGGTTTGAGCGCGCAAGAACTGGTCTGCCGCTGCGCGCATTTTGCCGCTTTGCCGCTCTTGCGCGTACCGCGGTCAAAATTGAAATATGTTGAACTTTGACCGTGGCGCGCTGTAAGTGAGTGGTCTTTTGCGCGGAGCCCAGCGGTAACCATAGAAATAGGAGCGGTAACCACAACAAAAATCGTAGAGCATCACCTCAACCAAGAGCAACCTACCGGTGAGTGCAGCGCATGCGGTGTGCAATGTGATAGCCCCTTGAGATGCCAAGCGTCATATATCTCTTTTCTCCGCTTGCCACCAGCAGCTGTGTTGTCCTCTACCCTGGAAATCCAGGGTTCTCGCGATAACACTATTTGAATTGTGTCTGCAAGATACACTGGCCATGAGCTATGATACACTTTTAGTTTCCGACGACTACAAACCTGCTACAAAGACATCAGTCGCGTTAGTGACGTTCGCCCAATAGGGCTCGGGCACACGCGTTGCATTCTAGGAATATTGCCGCCATGTTGGTAGCGCACCGAATGTAATAATCCATTTATTCAGATGCAGAAGTAGCCTGGCTATCGCCTACCACTTCTCAAATGAGACGTGGTCTGGCAACCAGACATTCATTTTCTCGTATTTGAAAAAATGCCCAGATCCGTTCATTGAGCGCCACGGATGTCTATCAAATGCGCATAGCTCATCCAACACGGTCTCACACCCAACTCGTCGAACGAGGACGCATGCCAAACCCCTGGCGTCAATATCGGAAGCCGAAGGTGCCCCCGCGCGTTCATATGCAATGCGAAGGGCTGCCATTGACATCAGTGTCCTTTGGCGTCGAATGTAGACGCAAGAAGGCAACGGAAACTTCTCAGATATTCTGTGATTGGTCACCAACATCAGGCGAAAATTTGGGCGTTAGTGTCCAGACTGCCTTAGCCGCGTGAATGGAATCACCGCGCAAGGCAGGATGGGAACACCCAGGCTAATGCAGAAGAGAAGAAGCAGAAAATGTATAGTATTAGCGATTCTTTTCCTTTTGCGATCGTGGGTTGCGCTGTTACACCCCACTACACTGCAACATATGACCAAGAAGGTAAAAACTAAGTAACAGGAACACACTAACAGGCGGGAGTAAATCCTTACAAGGCGCATAGTACACTAAGGAGTGAGGCTGCCAATATGGCTGCCCGCGTAGTTTTCACGCCACGATCCCGAGCCCTATTCACAGCCACCAGCACCAGCAACATGTCTTATTTGAGCTTCCCCCCTTGCCGGTGAAAATACCATGAGTCAGAGGATTAAACACACCAAGTAAGTCCATAGACTGTACTGTTAAGTGACATAGTTGGTAGCAAGATGTAATCGTTAACTAGCATAGCAGCTAGCTAACTAGCGAGCCTCTCGTTTCCTTAAGTTGGTGACTTACATCGTTTGAGACGAGAGATGTAGTCCACTGAGCGGATTCGCACAAAACGAACATAACTTTTAAAGTCTATCGAACAACAGTACTTTATTGACATACATTTATCATCATTATCATCATACATTGATAAAAAAAGAGGCTTTATGCATCCGTTAAGATTTTTGTTGATGAGCAAACAAGATGTTCAGTGTCGGAGTGAAGATGTTAGCAGCAGAATATAGCAAGGTGCCGTTACAACACAGTTAACGCTCCTCCGGAAAACAAACCAGGGTATTAGAGCCTTTCGTGCATCGGCTACAAATATGATCTAAAGCTGCCATCTTTGCCCATATAAGGAGTTCCGGGTGTTAATTGAAGCTAACTGCCTATGGCAAGTTGTATTGTAAGTTAGCTGTGGGGTAGCAAAGATCAAAGTGTGCCATCTTCACCTACCGAAGATCACAGTATGCACTTGAAGGTCTGCAATTCCAAATTCTTCGTCCTGAGAATTTAACAGGTGCAAAAATTCAAAATCCCCATGTTATTTTCCCACAGAAAAAATCTCAAGATACGGGATCTCCTTATTTGGGCAAAGATGATGGGTTTTTTTGTAGGCGAACTTCAGAGGTCTATGTATGAGTGCAACCAATCAAATCGGCGTAGGCGGAACAAAGGCGAGCTGAACTAATGGCAACAGTGCTACAACTTTCGCTTTTGGTCGTAGTTATCCAAGTCCAGAATCAGTCAGAGTAAACATTGGTTGTAGTGTTATCCAATTGCGTGCAGTGAGATTTTCACACACATGTTTGGTGCCACCCTTCGAGTTGAGCCATTTTCATTATTCGTGGCCAGACCCTTAATCTGAAAGATTCCAGGGTCTGGTTTACCACCAGGCTACTGGCTAGTTGTCCTCGGCATCTTTCGTGTTTTTCCGCCATCAGCCGAATCCGCATATTATTCTGGTGGTCTTATGTTGCCCCCTTGCGGTTGTAGGTGTACTTACAAATCCTGAACCTGTGTATTTCCCGGAGTGCAAGCGGGAAACGTCCATTCTCAACCAGCACCTACTGTATAGCAGCAGAGTTAATTAGCATTAAATCAGAGAGGGGGTTAGTAATGAAGGATCTTTGATTAAATAGATGTATTTCACTAGGGGGCATGATGTTCTAATGCTGTTCTAATTCTGTTCTAATGCTGTTCTAATGGAGTTCTAATGGGGTTCTAATCTCTCTTTAGAGTCGTAAACGTGGGGGGTCACCCCTGGGTGGCGCAGCGGCGGCCTCCGGAGGCTCTCGGCTGAACCACACCTACGGAGTGCAGGCCTGGCTGAGCTGGGTGCAGTGGAGGAACAAGCAGCTCAACTCGGCCAGCGCTCTGGGCAAACCCAGCGGTCAGTACCCTCACAGCAGCACCGGCTCTCACCCACCTACCCAGCTTTCCTTACACTGATGCCCCAACCTACAGCCAATCACCTACCCACCAACCCACCTACACAAACAGCCTACCCACCAACACACCTACACAAACAGCCTACCCTCCAACCCACTTACACAAACAGCCTACCCACCAACACACCCACTCATACAACCTACCCACTGACCCATCCACTCATACAAACTACCGACTGACCCACCCATTCATACCACCCACCCAAAAAACCTACCCACCTACCCAAACACAGCGTAAACTAACATTAGCACCTTCACTCCACCTTTCCACAGGGTGAATGACTATTACACAGCATTACACCGCATCTGCTCACAGCTTAAAGTAAAAAATGTTCTATTTTAAATGAGGACCCCCTCCTATTTTAGGATTATTGACATCCTGGGGATACAATGTGAAGAGTTTGAAATGTTGTGGCCCACGGCCTAATCAAGTTCTCAGAGCAGATGGCAGAATCGATATAGCCATGTCAAAGCAGCGTGGATGTTGTCATCTCTTAGAGTGGGGAAAGTGCTGCTCATGGTGGAGAGTGTGGGATGGCGATACACTCTGTGATTCGATTTCTTTTTTATACCAGACTGGTTATAGCCTGCCATTTTGTTTTCCTTGTTTCTGTCTCGTTTTTGGTGTGCTTTTCTCCTCCATCACGCCGCCTATTATTCTCTTCTCTCAGCTCTTCCTCTGCTATTTTCCACCACCCCTCCTCTCCCTCTCGTCTTTTGTTGTCTTTCACCCCCCCACACCTCCTCCAGTCTGTCTGTCACTATTTTTCTCACTCTCCTCCAGCTCCATCTCTGTCAGTGCCCCAATCATGCTCTCATACTCTTACGCTTCTGTCATTCTCCCTCTTTCTGTCTTCCTCCCTTTCTGTCCATCTGTCTCTTCCTCTCCAGTCTGCTTGAAGAGTTTGTTTTTGTTTCGATCTCTTATCCAAAATGAGTGTCTAGTGGTGTTTTTTTTTTGATAAAACACACCAGGAAAATGTATATCACATTCTCTCTTTCTCTCTCCCTCTCTCCCTCTCTCTCTCTCTGTTTCTCTGTCTCTCTCTCCTTCCTCAATGTCTCTCTCTCTCTCTCTCTCTCTCTCTCTCTCTGCAGGTGCGAGGGCGATGGTGGTGAAGGAGGACGTGCTGCAGTGCAGTTCAGCTGAGCTCAGTTACGGCTTGTGCCGCTTCATCAGCGAGGTGCGGCGGCCTGATGGACAGCCCTACGCCGCAGACAGCATCTACTGCCTCTGCCTGGGCATCCAGCAGGTACACACACACACACACACACACACACACACACACACCTGTCCCTTTAGGAATACACACACACACACACACACACACACAGAGACACACACACACACACACACACACACACACACACACACACACACACACACACACACACACACACACACACACACAGAGACACACACACACACCTTTCTCTAAATATAAACTGTGAATATGATATTCACATATTTCTGAGCCAGCTTTACAGTGTTTACAAGGTGTGCATGCTGCTAGGTAATAATTTGTTTTCAGCCAAGTAATCCAGGATATGCTCCCAAACTAAAACTTCCACACCCTGCACGTGAATATATATACACACACAGACACACACACACACACACACACACACACACACACGCATATGCATACGCATCCAGCTCCTAATGTGGTCCAACTGTCTAGTTTGTACTTAATTACAGTGACATGAATCTGGGTGGTCTGTCTGGTGAGTAAAGTCTAGAGACTGAGGTGTGAGTAAAGACGTGAGTGTTGTAAACGGCAGGGCTCAGAAAGTCTAATTCTACATTAGAAAATCACTGGAGCTACTTAAGGCATGGACCTGCTGCTTGTCACAGACGTAAAGCTCTGTTAGAGGCCTGAGATATGCAGCATAGCGAGGTTCATACATTTTGTTCATGCCTTTGTTTACTGCTGACGTACAACCTATACTGAAGTGAAAGCGACTGGAAAGTGACTGGTGTTTAGCACAGACGCTTTTACTCCAGTCGATACAGACAGGTTTAGGGTGGGTGTGGGAATTAAACCTGGGCCAGCTGATTGTAAGGTGGCGATGCTATTGCTACCACGCCCAGTGCCCACTTATACAGCAAATACCACAGTGCAATTGTGTAGATACAGGTAGTTGTTGTCCAAAACTGTAAGTCAGCAGCCAGTTCACGCCCATTACTTCCGTCAGGCTACAGTAGTCAGAATTCAAGAAATGACTGCTAAACAAACGGCAGAAAAATCGACATTCCATCCATGCTCATTGTGTATGGAGCAGTTGGTAATGATGTCATTGGAAAGGTTCATGCCTTCCATACATCCCCTCCATCTGTCTTCCTTGTCACTGTCCAAAGCCGTGCATTCTGTATAGGAGAGGAGGAGGGAGGGGGAATGAACCAGAAGCACATGTGCTATTGGCTCCGCTTGTGTCCAATTGGAACGCATCCTTGGCTTGTAGGAGGACATCACACTAGGGATCTAGTTGCGATGCCAACATTACAGTTGGGCATGAATGCCGTTCCACACTGAAAACAAGACTTTTTTTTTTTAAACTTGGGCTGCTATTTAAATTTGAATGGCAGTCCATCAGCTGCCTGAGAGTGCTTTTGTCTTTGCTTTGGTAGATGCTAGATGAGTCACCTTTTTGTCTGTGCTGTTTGGTGGTGGTGGGCGCAAGTGGTGACGACGGGCATGAACGAGCATGCCCTGAAAAAAACACAAACATGATAGTTGTTGTTGATGGAGTGTCAGAGATTGGTTGTTGATGTTGTTTAGCGAAAAGACGGGAAAACGTATATCAAATGTACAATTTGCTGCCTCTTCTTATTAGTTATGCATACTGTGGCTAATAGGCAGATGGATCCATTTTGGGTCGGTTTCTAGTGGAATGAAACATGAACCGGTCTTTGCTCTAAAAAAAAATAACCTGTTCTTGTCGCAACCTGTTCTCTTGCGGTTCTCTTGTGGTTTTGTGCAGTATCTGTTTGAGAACGGGAGGATCGAGAACATCTTCACCGACACCCTCTACAATAAATTCACTACGGACATCACCAAGATGCTGAAGAACTGGGGCCACACGGTTGAGCCGCATGGTAACACAAGCATGTTTGTTGTCATGCATTATTTAGCATCATCTAGTTGTTTCATATGAAATGAATTACATGTAACAATTAGTCCAATTACACACAAGTCAGATGTTGGGAGGTAAATGACAGTCAGCTCTGTTCTTGCGTTGTCTTACTTAAACACCGACCAAGATATTTTTTTGACCTCTAGTGTTTTTTCTCCTTCTCCTTTTCCCTCCTTCTTCGAGATTCTATAAATGGTTGTAGGTCAGGAAGGAGAGGGTGGACAGGCCTCCCATTAGTTGGCATTGTATGGCAGCCTTTTACAACAGACCTCGGGGGCATATCACTGCTCCCACAAATCCCTTGAACTGATGTCGTCTTGCAGGCTGTTCCGTCATCGATCATATGTATGATCTTGTATGAAGAACCTTAACTGAATGATTGACACGGATTAGGTTGAGCTAAATCAGGTTTGTGGGAGCAGGAGTGCTGGAGGGCCTGATGGCTGGCCTAGAGTAACCAGTCTGATCTGGTTTAGTCCTTTATAATAGTTTGGAAAAAACAAAAAAACACGATCTGTAGGGACCAGAGGTTTTAAAAACAAATTATCAGTTGTGCTTTTTGCCAGAGAGCGAAATGTGTGACCCTGTTGAAGGTATCTCCCTGTCAAAATGACCAAGAGGCTTTTTATGGTAATGAGGATGACTTGCAAATGCGTGTGGAAACTCCAGGGAGGTGACAACATAATAAGTTGTCGTTGGTGGCCTCAAATTACTGCCCTGTTTTAACACTCTTCTGTGTCATCTGGGTACTTTTTTAAGTACATCTTCGCACTCTTAACTTTTAGCTGTATGCTGCTCTGCAAAGGCTTCTCCTATGCTCCTGTAACTCGGCCGATAGAGCAAGGTGCTAACATTAGCAAGGTCATGAGTGTGAACACCAGGCAGCACACACTGGCTGGTGAGGTGAGAATGTCACATTATGTGTGTCTGCTCCCTAAATCTCTCCTCTCCTAAAGTTAAAATGAATAAATGTGAATTCTTCCAACATTCAGCTTTCTTTCTCTCTGTTAACATTTCTAAGAAAGAAAGCACAATACATATCGAATTACCAGTTAATTATACTTCCAATGTCAAATAGGGGCCCTTTTTTTAGTGAGACCGATTTCTGGCATCGGCACTCCGAATCAGATCCGGATAATCCTGTAAAGATGACCAAACTATTGTGACCCCTCTGCCTTGTATAAGAATTTGAAGTACATCGGACCAGTGTTCTTTAAGATATGAGAGTGGACGCATGGACAGACCTAATTTCAATACCCTGTCTCCTCTACAATCATGGGGCAAATATTATTTGCATTTACATATTTGTAACATTGCACTCCATATCTCCATCCATCCGTCTCTCCATCCCTCCATCCATCCCTCCATCCCTCCATCCATCTCTCCATCCCTCCATCCATCTCTCCATCCCTCCATCCATCTCTCCATCTCTCCATCTCTCCATCCATCCATCCCTCCATCCATCCCTCCCTCCATCCATCTCTCCATCCCTCCATCCATCTCTCCATCTCTCCATCTCTCCATCCATCCATCCCTCCATCCATCCCTCCCTCCATCCATCTCTCCATCCCTCCATCCATCTCTCCATCTCTCCATCCATCCATCTCTCCATCTCTCCATCCATCCATCCATCAGAGCTGCTGCAGTCGCGTGTGGAGGAGGAGTATCTGTGGCAGTGTAAGCAGCTGGGCGCCTACTCGCCCCTGGTCCTGCTCAGCACGCTGCTCTTCTTCGCCACCAAGCTCTTCCGCTTCACCACGCTGGCGCACCACCGCCGCCTGGCCTTCGCCCACGTCTCCCGCCACACGCGCCTCATGCCCGCCGGCAAGACGGCTTACCTGCGCTTCAGAATCCCCGGCCTGGAGCCCGACACCGCAGGTGAGTGAGTGGGGGTGGAGGGGGTGGGGGCTCATCTGGGTGTCTGGTTGGGCCGACTGCTTTGAGTCAATTTGAAACGTTGACTTAGATTTGTAAGGAACCGCTGAACTAAGAGTTCTCCTCACCTGTTGTTGTCTTTAGTATACAGTAGTACAGTTTTTACTAATGTAAATATGCTTACTGTAAGTGTCACTGTTGTGGGACATGCTGTTGTTTAAATGTATGACTGCAAATGTGTAAGGAATGCATACTGTTACACTTGTATGCTTTGTTACTATTTACTGACTGGTTTCTGTTGATTTAACAAAGAGCTGGTTGATTGAATACCTGCTTTCAATCAAGCAGCAGCGCAGTCAATAGATCAAGCAGAGGCTGGCAGACATGAGAATGTTCATGTTTGTCAAAAATCCTTCTGTTAATAATGTGAAGCATTTAAATGATGAGTAGAAGAATGTGTTTAGTATTCATCAGCCACACTCACCACCGCGTTCAAGTTTTCTCTCAAGAGCGATTCGTCTGTGTGGGCATGACTTATTTTTTAAATTATTTCTTGTTTGCCTTCTCCGTAGGCACTCACACTCACACATATCTTTTTTTTCTTACCCTATTATGTTACAGTGCTTGCCTTACCCGCGAAACGAAAGCTGGAGGAAGATGACGACAGCCGGCAGAACGATCTAGAAATGCCAGAGAACAAAGATAACCCACTCCGCTGTCCAGTGCGGCTCTACGAGTTCTACCTCTCCAAATGGTACAGCCCCTGCTCCCTGCTCCCTGAAAGCACAAAGCACTGATTTCCACAGGGACTGATGAGATTCTGCTTCCTGTTTTTGTTTTTGTTTTGTTTTTGTTTTGTTTCTATTTATTTGATGTGTTATCGATCCCTGTGGCCTGTTACTTCGTTTTCCCATCAGTATACAATCTGTCAAGCTGCCGCGCAAGCAAATTGGTTGATTTAGTTATTTATTTATTTTTTTATTTTTGTTCCATAAAGGTGGAATAGGTATTGAGCAGTACATAACAAGAATGTTGCAACGATATATCAAAATGAAATGTCCTGCTTTACACTTCTGTGGGTGTGGAACAAGTCATGATGATGGATTTTGTCAAACTTGGGGGATTATGTTCCACCCCACGGGTTTGGCTTGAGACTTCTTTGAGTACGGGTAGTCGCGGCTCATCATGACTTGTACATCGATCACACATGCCTTGTGATGTACAGTACTCCTCTGTAGCTCTCTTGTACAGTAAAGATGTCCGCTAGCACTCTCTGTTTTCTCTCTCTCTCTCTCACCTCCCAGTTTGGAGTCCGTGAAGAAGCGCGCAGACTTGTTCTACCTCCAGCCAGAGCGTGTGTGCGACCCCAACAGCCCGCTGTGGTACTCGGACCAGCCCCTGGAGAACGCCACGCTAGAGAACCTCCTGACGCGGATCCAGGCCGTGCGGCAGGTGTACACCGGGGACACGGAGGACCAGAACCGGGCCACGTCCACCGACGAGAGCTCCTAACGGAAACACGGAATAAAACCTTTTTCCGTGTGTTTTTAGATATTAAGTTGGAACTGTTTCGGTCGAACTTTTGGAGGCGAGATTGATTTTAAGGGTATTTTTGAGGGGGAAGAAAACAAATCTAGTGTTGCCCAGGCAGTTGAAAAAGGACTAAGGACATCAACACATTTAAGCTGTATGTGTGAAAACATTTAGATTGTATGTGTCCTTTTTGACTATTGTTGCTGTTTTCGTTTACTGTCATTTTCCCCTCTTTGTTAGTGATTCTCTCTCTTTTTTTTATCTTTAAAGCTGTTTACACATTTATAAAATGGAGGCCCACTCAGAGCTGCATCTTGTTGGACAATTTATCTGGAAAAAAAAGTGAACATTGATCTCGCATTGACGCTTGAAAGTAATCAGTGTTCTCTTCGATCAAAGGCTGAAATGACCTGGTCAGAAACCGACTGACCAAGGGGTCATGGACACCGGAGGACCGATCTCCTAACTCACAAAGACACTGCATCCTCTGTTATAAAGGACATGCTCATAAGCTGCTGTAAGGCACATTAACGCACTGGTAATACAACAACGTTCAGACTCGTTTTCCGGGATCTCCGCTGATGCATGTTTGAATCGTCACTGTTACTGTTAACTGCCCCCGAATGTATGTGAATCATGACTTCCGTGACAACCATAGTCTGCTGTTCGCTACTGAAACTAAACTCTCAACTCACTCAAAAAGGTTTGGTTGGATGGTAGAATTCATATTTGTATAACCAATAATGCAGTTTATTGTTTTAAGTTTTGCAACAGTCGGTGGCCAAATCAGAATTACTGAATCATACATTTTCGATTATAGCCTCTAGTAACTTACCAGGGTTCAGACGTGCTGTTGTCTATCTTCCGAGAGTGTTGGAGGGTGACTGTGTTCCGTTAACCCAAAAGAAAATGGTGGAATGTGCCTTGAATAGTACCCCAGTAGCAGGTCTCTGTGATCACCTACCTCCAGTTTCACCCTGAGGTCTGAGGGCACACCCTTCTTTCCAGTGCAGTCAAGACAGACTTCGTCTCACGAGTTCTGCAGCACCTCAACATAATCTCTCATGCTGAAGAGAATAAAAGCATTTTTTTTATTTAACCTCTGTCTGGTGTGTGTGTGTGCATGCATGTGTGAGAGCAGGGGTGGGCAGTATTTATGATGCATGTATTTAAGATACATATTTCAAATACAAAATAGTATTTTGTAATTTGTATTTTATTGAGTTGAAGAAAATGGCTCCGTGTTTTGTATCAAAATGCTGTGTAAATGTGTATTTCTGTAGTTTTAAAACACTGCCAAATATTTTTGGTAAAACCAATTATTTTGGTGATGTGATGACCTCATAAAAGTGCAAAACTATGAATGTAGCCTCCAGTGCTGACTTCATGAAGATGGGCAACGTGTCAATATCGTGTAGGTTGCTCTCACACAGTACACTCCCTCTCAATACACTCCCTCTCATACCAACCACCAAGTTTCCTGAGAACTTTAATCATTAGTTTCTTGAGAACTTTCATCATCCAGTCAGAACACCTGAAGCGGGTTATGTGGCTGCCCTGCAACATTGTTAAAAAAAATTGCCACATGTATCAACATGATGCAAAATTTATATTAATGCAGTTGATCTTTCCTGAAGAAACAAGTTTGTTGTCAAATTAGCTTTGCGTAGTATATATACCTGTTGTCTCCTCCGCAACGGTTTTTACCAGAGGCAAGATTTCTGGGGGGAAAAAGTACAGGTAGAACTGGCTTTTGCATAGGCATGCACAAGAAAGAAAAGTAGACCTCCAACGGTTTGCAAGCCACTGAGGAGTATGCAGATATTTCACAGCCTTGCTAGCGTACACTACACTGAAGTAAGGGTCGTTGTCACATTTGCTACCATGGTAACAGAAGAGATCCATGGCTGGCACTGTAATGTGAATTGTAGAGGCATTGCACTGTCGTCGAGTGGAAATATAGCACAAATGTGATTTAGTGTGAGGTTGATGGTTTTGTTGTCTTTTTTTTATTATTATTATTTCAGATGCCTCAAGTCTGCAGAGACTGATGAGAGAGTGAGGAGAGAGGAGGGGGGTGGGGGGGGTCCTCTGGCTTGTGGAGATAATTGTACCATTTGAGCTGTGGATTTGAGTGGCCTTGTCTTTGCATTGAGTGCATAATTTACACCTTTTTCTGTGTCAAAAGGATAACGCGATGTTTGCGTCACTCTTCCCTGTGTTCTTTTCTTTTGCCTTGAATGATGCGTCTCTTTTTTTTTCTCTCAGCTCATGTTCCTTTGCCTGAACATGATGAACAGAGTGGATGGAGAACTGCCGGCATCAATGTGTTGCATTGCTTGTGCTGTAGAGTGTGCATGTGTGTGATTGTGTGTGTGTGTGTGTGTGTGTGTGGGAGTGAGCAGGGCATGAGGAGAGAGATGTGTGCGGGCTTAAGTGTGAGCAGAGAGTGTGTGTGGGAGACAAATAGGAGAGATGGGCTAGATGTGCAAAGATAAAATCACAAAGGCTGTCAGAAAGGGCTGCAGTTATTATTTTTTATTTTTGTGCGTGTTTTCACCTCTGCGTTTCGTTTCATCAGGTGTCACATCAAGATCAAAATCCACAACAACACAAAAATATCTCTCTTACGCCTCACCTGTAGCATAATGCATTGCATTCCATTAACTCAGACTCATGTGGTTTCAAATGAGATCTGTGTGTCTTCAGGGGGGCTTGTGGAAACTGGATCTCCTGGGAGGGTTTAGACTGATTTCCCTTGTGCTCCTTGTCTGAAGAGGAAATGTGAGCCAGGTCAGACCCAAAATGAGGCAAAAGTAAGTGAGAACAGCAAAGCAAGGGACAGAGAGAAAGACTCAGAGCTCCAGATAGCCACCAAAAGCCCTAAAGCAGCTTCAGAGCACGGGGGAGGGGAATCAGTGATTGAGAGGCAGAGAGAGAGAGAGAGAGTGAATGTGTGTGTGTGAGAGAGAGAGAGAGAGAGAGAGAGAGAAAGAGAGAGTGAGTGAGAGAGAGGGGGAGCTGACGGTGTTGAAATAAGGGTCCATTTGTCAAACAATCAGTGCTTCAGTAGGAGTGAAGACGCGATCGGCAAGATTGTGAGGGAATGCGAGCTCTGTGGATATGCCTGGACGGATGACACATTTCTGCTGTTGGACTCTCGCCTGGAACTCAGGGTGCTGCTCATCTGCTGTGGGGAGGACGATGCTGGCGATCTGATCGCTTTTGGAGACGAAACCCCCCTCACGCCACTCGTGGGAAAGTGGACGGCCGCGATGACCGTTCTGAAGAGGCGAGGCGGTGCAAAGTGGGGCCACACTCACCTCTAAGGTACGCGTGATGCTGCAGCTGCTCTCGCCGTTTATTTTAGCCCCAATAACGGATATCTCACAGCTGACTTGCAGATCTGTGTGAGGTTAGCCAAACCAAAAAGTGCTGCTGTGTGCCTCAGAAGTCCAGGATCTCTAAAGCGTGTTAGGTAACGGTGTGCTATATAAAAGGACAGATCTATTTTTAACTTTTACCCTTGGTCATTATTCCCTGATGGCAAACTTTGAAATGTTCCTGCTTTTTTCCTTAAAAAAGTATTTTTCTTGACCCTTTCAGAATAAACAAAAACAAAAACATTGTGACCCTGGAAAATACCTGTTATGTATGAAGTCATTGACAGCTGTTGCTTTCAAGCAGACATAAAGGGAGGTTTGAAGCTAATGGAAAATCGATAACTATGTTTGCTCGGAAGATGCTCTCGCCTCTAAATGTGGACCCTCAGCTCTCACCATCCCTCATCATCTCAATGGTGCTTGTGCATTAATTGCGTCCATTTTGCCTGGATCATCTAAATGCTCCGTTCAGGCTGGGGCACCTGAGTCACAGAGCAGATGATTTGAACACAGACACAGACACACACACACACACACAGTCCCCCCTCCTGCCTTGAAGTCTCCGATCGGTGATTATTGGAGCCCCACCGCTTCAGAGGGAATTATTAAGCACCTTGTCAGTTAAAGACACCGAGAGCCATGGGCAAGCCACTGAGCAGGCCTGGCTGTTTCAGACAAAGCCCGTGCTGCTCGAAGAAGGGTGAAGATGGCGACGCCTTCAACGAAGATGGCTACATTCCCCAGCGCTCCATCTATGACACCATGTGCATCAACGAGCACATTGACCACGGCTCGGCCCACAGCACCCTCGGCTCCAGAGGGGCTCAGAACGCAGCCTTCCCCAGCAATGGCTCTCTGGAGCCGATTCAGTTGGACATTTTTGACAAACGATCACCTCAGGTTTCGTCCTTTGGGAGGAGGCTGGACGAGAGGGTCATCTTTGACTCGCTGAAGCTCGCACACGACGAGCAGACCCGGTCTCCGGGAGGATACGTGAGAACGGTGTCCCCCAGCGTTTCTTGCAGTTCGGCCCCTTGCGCAAGTGGCTCCATGAACAAACGGTACCACCAACAGGACAGCGGGAAGAAGGAAAACCTCTGCCGCCATTCTTGGAAAGTCGTGACGCCCCCAAAGTATCCGGAATGTATCGAACTGTCACCGGGCGAGAAACACCTGCTCAACCCCGGCATGGCCTTTTTCCCTGGGAGCCTTTCTTCCCCACGCTCACCTCACATTTCCCCGTACTCTGGTTCACCCCTGTCTGCTGGCGCCCACACCCCGCCAGTGTTCTTCTCCCCGGGGAAGCCCCTACTGTACCACCAGGAGCAGTTCCACAGGCAGTCCCTGCCGGCCAAGTTCCAGTCCCATCCATCGACATCACCCCTCTCCGAACTGTCAGTGAGCGCCCTTCAGTATGACCACCACTACTCCCATTGCATGGACAGCGTGACGATGGAGAGGATGGACAGAAGGATGCTGGTGTCCATCACACAGAGTATAGAGGATGATGTGTTTGGGGAGGTGGAGACCAAACCCATGGACTCAAAAGTCGGGCCGTATCCTCCGACACCGGAGCCGGAAAACGACACGGCCCCGCTCTTGCAACCTCCGGTGCCCCAACCTCCCGCAAGGTCGCCGGTGATGATGGAGTCAACCTGGCCCCGCAGGCTAATTGGGCGGAGGAGGACCGTGAGACAGGGGGGTGCTGTCCATAACCTCCCGATCCTCCCGCCTCTTCCCTCTGTGCTGAGACGATGTGTGACGGACAAAAAGACTCTTCCCCGCCTCTCCCCTTTCCCGGAACACCAGGCAAAAGTTGACGTTGCCCTCTTGGGAAAATCTCCTCTTAAAGGCGAGCTCCTAAAGGACTGCAGCTTGCAGGACTGGAAGATCCTGAAGGAGATTGAGGAGCGCAAGGGTGTACCGCCAAATAGCAGCCAGCAGGAAGGTAGCCCAGAAGCCATCCAGGAAGAGGAAGTGCAAGAGGAAGAACCAATCAAAATGCCGACTGTCGAGGAAAGAGCTGAGCCGGCACCTAAGTCACAAGTCACAGCGGCCGGTAACACAGATGAGGAGAACTGGGACGCTGTTTTGGAGATGGTGAACAATATGTGGGACGAGGCCTGGGAGGACCAAGACACCCAGCTCACAGGCTCCCTAAGGCAATGTTGGCCGTTACTCCAACCGCCAACGGGCTTTGGGGGGTCCCAAGCCCCCTCTTGCTCCAACTCATTGGTTGGGGTGGAGGATCTACTGGACATGGAAATGCCGAACAAGGATGAGCTGAAGGACTCAAAGGAGGCCAAACTCCAGGCCTTGCTTCAGCATTCAGTCTCTGCTGAGTCACAACAAAAGATAGAAAAGAAAGCTGTTAGGGGGGTAATTCATGTAGTTGACAAACAGCCAGAGCAGACAGCAACCTCTATAAGCCTTGATCTAATTACCGTTGAGGCCCAAGTGTTGAAGGCAGAGGAACATGTTAACGGTTCTTTGAAAATGAGCCCTGTCAATGAAGAATCGCCAGATTCCAATCAGACACTCGAGTCAGACAGTGGGGTGTATTTGACCAACCGTAGTCACACTAGTCAAGATGACTTTACTGTGGATGTAGACAGAACCTTAACAGACATAGAAATGGGCAGCACAAGCTCATTAAACCAGGTAGAAGAAATAACAGGAGATCAATCATGCAGAAAAGAGGAAACGACTGCAAAAACCTATAGAAACAAGGTTGTGATACAGTCCTCAGTAGTTGATCCAAAAGAAAGCAACAGGGGCTCATTTAAAAACCCACAGCACAGACCCCAGATTAACGATCCAGAGTCTTGGAAGAGTGAGGACAAAACCACTGTGATTAGGGATGATACAGATTCGCCTTTGCCCCTCTCCCCATCTAAACACATGGCCCGGGCCTCAAAAACGCTGCTGGACAGTGGTGACATGGATCCTTTTGTTGCCACAGACAGTTTTGTTTACTTGGCAGTGTCAGCCAAACCACAGGAGCTATCTACCACAGTGAAAGCAGTTCATAAGGAGGCACTGCCCTCCGTCGTCTCTACCAAGCCCTGTTTGAATCCTGACGAGTGCGATTTCCTCTCCACGGACAGCTTTGTGTACCTGGCAGCACCGGATTGCCACTTGATGGGCACCGAAGGCCACTCCATGTGCTCCGGCTCGAAGGACTCAGATTCTGACGAGGACAGCGGCTCGAGGGTGGACTGTGCAGCCGGGTCCACAGTCGGGGACAGTGACTGGGACTCTGACCTCTCCGACTCGGAGCCTGAGGGGTCATCGTCGGCCAAGCCCGGATGGGACCTCTGGGACGAACTGGAGCAGGAAGTGCTTCCGGGGCTGTTCGACGGGGACGAGCAGGAGCAAGAGCTGGAGAAGCTGTGCGGTGGGGCTTTGCTGCAGCAGCAGCAGCAGCAGCAGCAGCAACAGATTGGCTGGCAGGCTGGGCTGGCCAGCGAGGCTTCTGTGGCTGACGGAGACGCTCGGAAGGTTCTGGCAGTGTCGGCGAGCACAGAGGAGGAGGAAGAGATTCACACAGAGGTAAAGTCTGTACGCTAGCTGTCCATCTCACATAGCCAAAGATAGTCTAAAGCATGAGCATGAGTCACCTGCTCACCACAACACCCAACACATCAGCCAGTGTAATAAAACATTTCCATTTATTCCTCAGTGAAAGGCAATTTTTTTCAATAATTTTTTAAACAATACAGTGACAGTCACAGACCCAATTTTTCAATATACAGTACCTAGTATGTCTTCTCAACTAAGTTTTCTCAGATCTTAACCATAAATTGGAGACAAATTATACAGACTTTCCAAATGTCTCTAGTGTTTCTGTTTTATTTTGTTTGTCATGTATATCAATTTGTTTACCAAGTGCTTTTGACAGAGTCGTTCATTTTATATTATGCTTGTGAAACCTATCAATGAAGTTGTTGCTTTTAGTCATTTAGACACATTGCAATGCTGTATTTTTGAATCAGGAATCACATATATTGAGGAAATATGCCATTCAAATAATATCAAAAGCACAGTGAAAACATTCTAATGCAATATGCTATATTTATGCTATTTGGATTTATTATATATTTTGTATGATGTTGGCATAAATCTTGACTATTATGTCTGTGACGGGGTGAGTCAGATGAGCAGGATATATAAATATATATAGTCTATCAGTTCAGTAATGCTTTAGTAAATATTAATTTGCCGTGGATAGTTGACACAGCTCGCTCTGTGTGACCAATTTCCCAAAGGAAACTGCACTCTGCCTGTTTGTGTGAGTATACTGTAGATATGAGGGCTTACTGTTGAGATGCATCAGTGTGCGAATAAAGTGCAAAAAAACCATCAAGGCTTGAAGTCTGAAGTCTCCCGTCTCTGTTTGCATTTCCTTCCTTCCTTTCCAGTCGTTCTGTGCGCTACAGTAAATATACCGGTGAGCACCAACTGCATTTATGTGGCTTTGACACCTAACCTACTGCCAGATCATCATGCTCCATCCTACTCAGTAGCCTTTTCCGCCACAAGTGTCTGTCCATCTGCCGCATGGCCTAGAAATATAAAATATCTCATGTGTATTATATGGTGTGTGTGCGTGCGTGCGTGCGTGCGTGCGTGTGTGTGTGTGTGTGTGTGTGTGTGCGTGTGTGTGTGTGTGTGTGTGTGTGTGTGTGTGTTGGGCAACGTGAAGAGGCTGCCTATCTGTGGGGCTATTTCTGGTTAAATTAATTAGTTCAGTCCAAACGGGGCCAAATTTAATGCATTCCGTGCCAACTATGATACACAGGAGAGGGTTGCTCCGCCAAGTGACATGCTCTGATACGCCATGTTCTCCTATGTGCCTTATTGCTTTGGGGATGTTTTGCTTCACTGCCCCCCTTTTCCCGCCACTCCACAATAATCCATATTCCGTATTCCGTCCAACAAAAACTGACCTTCCATCTGGTTAATGCAGGGTGGGGGGGTTAGGTGGGTGTGTGCAAGTTTGAGAGAGAGAGAGAGAGAGAGAGAGAGAGAGAGAGAGAGAGAGAGAGAGAGAGTAGGTGTGTGTGCGATTATGTGTGTGTGTGTGTGTGTGTGTGTGTGTGTGTGTGTGTGTGTGAGAGAGTGTGTGAGTGAGTGTGTGTATGCGTATGTATGTGACTGCCTGCGTGCGTGTGTGTTGTAAGAGTTTGGGGGCATATCCTGGACTACTTGGCTGAAAACAAACTAATACCTAGCAGCATGCACACCTTGTAAACACTGTAAGGCAGGCTCGATAATATGCGAGCATGATATTCACAGGTTATATTTATTTGATGGTAGAGGTGTTGGATGTATATTTCACTGTTTTTTATTACAGGTTGGCTCATGTGTTCTCTCTTTCTCTCTCTGTCTGTCTCTCTGTGCCTCTTTGCGCCCTCTGTCTCTCAATAACTCTTTTTTTTCTCTGTTCTTCTCACTGTCTCTGTCTCTCAGCTCCTCTCTATTTCTGTTTGTCCGCCTGTGGATGTGTGTGTGTGTGTGTGCGTGTTTACTCGAGGATTCAGCATCTGTGGTGTGTGGTCTCTCTCTCTCTGTCTGTGTGTAAAGGATTTTACATTAGTTTACTGTATATCAGTGTGTGTGTGTGTGTGTGTGTGTGTGTGTGTGTGTGTGTGTGTGTGTGTGTGTGTTTGTATGCTTCTGCCCTGTGAGTGGTCTCTCATTCTCTGTTTTTATATACAGTATGTATGTGTGTGTGTGTGTGTGTGTGTGTGTGTGTGTATGTGAAGGATTTAGCATCTCTGCATGTGAGACTGCCTCAGTGTTTGTGTGTTTTTTTCTGTGATTGCATGTTATAATCACTATGTTTTTGTGAGTGCAGTAGTGTGTGTCAGTAAGTGTAGCTATGGTTATACATATATATATATATATATATATGTGTGTGTGTGTGTGTGTGTGTGTGTGTGTGTGTGATGAGCACACACTTGTTTGCACTGGGCATGTGTGGATGGAAGCAAGAGCAAGCGTGTGGGAGGGTGGTGGGTGGATGGATGAATCACTCACAGGAATATTTGCCCTGTTCCCTCTCTCTCTCTCTCTCTCTGGCCGATGCGATTTGAGCTCTGATGCCATGCCTGTTGATTCTCTATATGCCTGCTCCTCGCCAGTGCTTGAGCAGCGAATAGCACATTCGTATGTGATCATTTCAGTGACTCCAGCACAGTGCATTCACCTACCATCAGCCATTACCTTGGCAGTTAAAATAGACTTTGCTGGAGAATAAAATGAATTGATTAGTGTTTTTTTTTCTGCCATTAAGTGAAAAGAGGCAAGGCGCAAAATTGACTGAAAAGGTGTGTGAGAGTATGTGTGATGTGTGAGTGTAGGTGTGCGCAAACTGTGTGTGTGTGTGTCTGAATAAGTGAGTGTGTCTCTTTGTGTGTGTTTGCGTTGAGTGTCTGCATAAGTGTGTGTGTGTGTGTGTGTGTGTGTGTGTGTGTGTGTGTGTGTGTGTGTGTGTGTGTGTGTGTGTGTGTGTGTGTGTGTGTGTGTGTGTGTGTGTGTGTGTGATGAAAGAAGGAGACGTGGAGAGTAGGAGTGAAGTAAACGCTGGTAGCTGGAGGCGAAAGATCAAGAGGTGCAGCTTATGTAACATGTAAATGAAAGTGTCCTGGGCAGCATGTGCTGCAGAGTGTTATTTTTATACGTGTTTTAGGTGAGGAGCAGAATTGGTGTGGGCTGCATGGGAGGGGGGCTGAGGCTGTCTTAAACAAAGAGAGAGAGAGAGAGAGAGAGAGACAGTTTTTTTTTATCAAAAGAATCAATTTGTTTGAGGACATTTTCTGGCGGAGGATGCTACGATTTGGGTCGAGAGTACTGTATCTTGATAATCAATACAGATACTGTATTATAACACTGAGGATAAGCCATTAGGTATCCATAAGGGTCATACATATTAATGAGATACTAATTTATTCATATAGACTCTCAATGTATCCAAAAGCAGGTGTGCAAGACCATAACAAAAATACAGAATAAATGTAACGACAATGCAGAATTAACGCTAATTACCAGTGTAAAAGTGTTTCGTATTTAAATACTAATAATGCTATAAATAAATAAGTTTTCAAAAGAAAACAATTTAATTTTTCAACTGAAGTATATGGGCAAACTAACTCTAATATAAGGCAAACCTACAAATTCAGTTATAATTACTGTATGTATGCTATTATGAAATGAACTACACGTTTAGCCTTTGTGATCTTTCTGAATATATTCTGGGATTTAAGTGTCACAATAAAACAAAAAATGCTATGACTATATGTATTTTGTGATGTGTCTGTAAAAATATCACATCGGATTCCTCTGAGTGCAGATGTTATCATTGTAAACACAGCATACATAACATAAAATATAAAAAAACAGGAACAAGAAACAGTGCTTTGCAGGGGACAGAGTAATCACAGATATACAGTGAAAAAAACATACATAACATACACAACATGTCACTTAGATATGTTAGATGTAAAGTTAAACATTTACAGAAGCAACCTTAAACCTATTTGACATTTTTGAACCACTTTTCCCTGTATTTTTAGAGCAGAGTTACAACTCAACATGTAAACATTACAGTTGTAAGGTGTGTGTCTAAGCTTGTCTCCAGTCCTCAAGCCACCTTTAAGAGATATGTCAGTGCCAAGTCTAGAGTCTACACTTTAGAGGTGGCCATTTCCTCTTTCTTCTCCTTACTGAGGTTCTGGGTGCTGGTCAGCGTGGGGTCAACCCACTGTGATCGGTAATGTGACCGGTACTGTGATCGGGGCGGCGCCAGGTTAGTCAGCTCGTGATTCTGAGCGAAAACCTCCCTCTCGTGACTGACCCGCACCCTGAAAGCTTTATGCAGTCGTTTGCAGATCAGATAGAGCATCTCGATGATGCACATGAAGATGCACACAGCCGAGGTCACCACCATGAAGATGGTGAAGATCTTCTTCTCGGTGGGCCGGGAGATGTAGCAGTCCACCGTGTTGGGGCACGGCTCCAGGCTGCATTTGGTGAGCCGGGGCATGTCGTAGCCCTCGTAGATGTGGTACAGGATGTAGAGGAAGCCCGCGTCCAGACCGGCCTTGAAGATGAGGCTGAGCAGGTAGGTCCACCACAGGCCGCCGCGCTTCTTCCCTGGGTTGGAGTAGAGGTGCGTGCCGTCCGCGTGGGTCTTGGTGTACTTCATGTCCTTCTCCTCGCGGAACTTGACGTGCGCCATCACCATGAACGACGGGCAGGTGACGAAGATGAGCTGCAGGGCCCACAGGCGGATGTGGGAGATGGGGAAGACGCTGTCGTAGCAGATGTTGGTGCAGCCGGGCTGGCGAGTGTTGCAGACGAAGTCCTTGTTCTCGTCACCCCACACCCGCTGGGCGGCCACCACGAAGACCATGACGCGGAAGACGAGCACCATGGAGAGCCAGACGCGGCCAAAGGCGGTGGAGTACTTGTTGACCCCGCTGAGGAGGCTCTCCAACGCAGACCAGTTCATGCTGGCCGGACGTCAGTGCACCTGTCTATGCATTCACACCAGAACACAACACACCAATGGCTGTTAAGTCGCTGTACACAGACAATAGGGAAACAGCTACCACCACCATATGCATACTGTGTCTGCAAAAATACTGTATTTTGCTAACTTTTCTGGTGATGATCAATCATGCATATCATTTGATGATCAATTCTGATATTCTGATATCTGATAGTTTACTTTTAGGATTGAAAGAGAGCCAACTGAGACCTTGGAGTCTTCATAAAAAGCATGTGTGGATAATACACATTTACAGGAGAGAATGGAATGGAAGGAAAGCACAAAATTGACCACATAAGATGTGCAAAAGTACGTCACTGGGGAGCTTAAAGGTTTGACAGATTTGCGTGTCCTAAAGGGCAAATCTGGAGTGAGCCCTGATTGAAACTGCCCAACCTCACCTTTTGATTTGGCTCTTTTGTGTTTTCCCAGCAGCTTAAAGTTCCCTATTCTGATCAGTTCAAACACCTGTTGGTGTGGTCAGCTGTTGAGGTCATAGACCGCAAATATTTACAGAACAAGACCATAGGGTATTCATAGTTTGTAATGTGGCTTAATTGTATCAAGCTTTCTGATAATACCACACAAATATAAGTTGTTTGTCAAATGGGATATGGATAAATAAAGGATGAATCAAACATGTAATGGTAACAGAAGGTTAATATTATGGAACTTGGAGTTGAAAATCATAATTTCTACGTAAAACGTTGCACTTGGTATTATGTAAAGGGGGTGGAAATGCTGACATCTCTATCCTCTCTATAGTCATCACCGCATGATGTGCAGTGCATTTGAATCACATCTCTCAGTGATTTGACTAGCAAATTAACAATCCTGCCCATGCCAGTTTTGTATCCCAAAGGGAATCTAATACCTGAAGCATATTTTAGTTTATCAACAAAGAAAACAAAGAATGTTTCATTAATCATACTCTTCAACAGACTACTGCCAGTCAAAAGAGTGGACACACCTTCACATTCATAGAACTAAACATAACTTAATTAATCTACTGTTAACTGTAGAACAAAAAAGGGTCAACAAATCCAAATGTTTTATATTTTGGCTCTTCAATGAAGATCATTTCTGCTGTGTTGGAAACTCTCATAATCATACATTGCCATTCTCTCAGTCAACTTAAGTTAAACACTGGGAATGATTTCCAGCCCTGAAGGAGTTCTCATACATGTTAAGCACTCATCAGCTGCTGTTTCCTTCACTCATGTTAATGGAGAAACATTCTAGATGGCTATCTCATGCTTATGATGACCTGAAAAACAGCTATGAAGGTAAACATACTCCTTCGATTGTTTTCTTTGTTGAAAATAAGTTTCATATTAGATTCTTCAAAATAGCCATTTTTACAATATTTGATTACTACATAAATCCATGTATACTAAGCCCTTGTTTTCAGTTTTCAGTTTTGTTCTACATGGGAAAGACAGTCAGAAAATAAAAGACCCATAAATGTGATAGGTGAGTCCAAACCTTCGACTGGTAGCACTGCACTACAGTATATGTATTTATTCATGTAAGATTGGAGGATTTCCTTCAATGACTACACTTCACAACAGACACTCCACCCATGTCCATATGCTGCACATGTGTATACCAGTATCAGGCATTGATCAAGGTAAACATTGTATATTGATTCACCCACAACAAAATGATGGGGAAATTATGGGAGATGACAACAGCTTCAAAAATGATGTGACCATGTAGATGAGAACATCAGAGAAACATCAAATCAAATAGTCAGGGATTATCATGCTATTCCAGATAAGACTTGATTGCATTTTAATCTGCGTAAGCTTTGCTGCGTTAGCATTATACCTGATAGCCAGGGTTCAGTGTGAAAAGAGAGTCCTTTTTTCAAAGTAATCATATCCTCATATGTGTACAATTTAGTCTGTTAAGGAGCAAATCAACGTGGGTTTGAAGTAAGACTGAACTCAAAATGTACACTGTTTAAAACCACCATGTCTGATACTCTGAATTTAAAATTCTGTTAGACTAAAATCTCAAAAAGGTTGAAGATATATAATGGCTGGGTTTTGTGGCTAAAAGAAAGCGATACTGCGCTCTACGCCCTACCGAATTAGAACAGGTTTTAAACTACTGGAAAAGCTACTAGGAAATAAGGTTTTAAAGCAATGAGTACATGATGCTGAATAAGCAGGGGGAAAAATGTTAAACATTAATTTGACTGGTCATGTCCATGAAGTCTGAGTCAACATAGTCCCCCTATTTTGAGTAGATGCCAGACGGACCATTTCGGCATGAGTCAGAACATAGCCCTTGTCTGAAAAGACGCTTCACCACTCTGTTAGAACATGTTCCTTCATTTTCATTTTTCAAGATCATTTTGTGGATCTTGGACAACATTTTTTTAAAACACAGATAATGAAACTGATCTTACCTGATTAGAGAACTCCTGTCTCAATAGAAGTCACTAAGAAAGACAAGGACCGGAGCCCGAAAAACAAAAAGAAATGAACCACAGTGTGAGCTTCGCTTAAAAAATCCTGCCAA
The DNA here is from genome assembly GCF_963854185.1 of Sardina pilchardus. Classification (NCBI taxonomy): domain Eukaryota; kingdom Metazoa; phylum Chordata; class Actinopteri; order Clupeiformes; family Clupeidae; genus Sardina; species Sardina pilchardus. The sequence goes on from NC_085013.1 coordinate 2,539,543, forward strand.
ACCTGATCTAGGCCTCCTGGAAAAAAAAAAAAAACCTGGGCGTGTTTGCAAAGGCCAGGCCCAGGTGTGTGCTTAGTGCTGTCTGGCTGTGGGGTATATGTCATCCCACTATGGATAGTTGTGAGGGTGTGGGAGGTGTCGCTTATTCATGAGGTGTACTTTTACATGGGCTCGCAAAGCTTGGAAGTGAAACGGGACCTCTTCCTGCAACATGAGGAAACAGCTTCTTCACAGGTATGGCCATGGCCACACCCAGAAGAGCAAGCACACACATGGGTGTGTGTGCATGCATAGACACACACACACACACACACACACACACACACACACACACACACACACACACACACACACACACACACACACACACACACACACACACACACAGACACACACACAGACACAGGCAATGGGGAAGGTTTAACATATACAGTGCCTATAGAAAGTTATCATACCCTTTTGAAATAGTTCCTTTTTTTGTCTTACAGCCTGAAATCAAAACCCATTTTAAAAAAAATCTTTTCCAGTTTTATTTACAAATGTAGCTGTACAACATCAAAATAATGAAACAAAAGTCAACAGTTCTGAAAATTAATAAAAAATTAAAAACTAGAATAACAGGGTTGGGAAAGTCATCATACCCCTGACTTAATACTTTGTAAAGCTTCCTTTTGCTTTCATTACAGCCATCAATCTGTTTGGATATGTCTCTATTATAGCTTTGCACACCTAGACAGGGGAATATTTGCCCAATTTTCCGTGCAGAATTGTTAAAATTTAGTCAAATTCTGTAGGGAATGGCGATGGACTGCTCTCTTCAAGTCAATCCACATATTTTCTATAGGATTTAAGTCAGGGCTCTGACTTTGCCACTCAAGGATATTCACCATCCTATCCTTAAGCCACTGCTTTGTTCTTTTGGCAGTATGTTTAGGATTTTTGTCGTGTTGGAAGGCGAATGACCTCCCCATCCTCAGCTGTTTAGGAGAGGGACGCAGGTTTTCCTCAAGAATTTTGGTGTACTTGGCAGCATCCGTTTTCCCTTCTATCCTGACCAATTGCCCAGTCCCCGCTGAAGAGAAACATCCCCAAAACATAATGTTGCCCCCACCATGCTTCAAAGTAGGTATGGTGTGTTTTGGGTGTGTTTGGGTGTGTATACTGTGTTTGGTTAGCGCCTGGAGCTCAGTCCAAAAACTTCAATCTTAGTCTCCAAAAAGTTCGATCTTAGTCTCATCTGACCATATAAGCTTTTTCCACATGGTAGCAGAATATTCCAGATGTGTTTTTGCACTGAACTCCAAGCGCAATGTTTGGCGAAAACCAACACAGTACACCACCCAAAACACACCATACCTAGTGTGAAGCATGGTGGGGGCAACATTATGTTGTGGGGATGTTTCTTTTCAGCGGGAACTGGGCAATTGGTCAGGATAGAAGGGAAAATGGATGCTGCCAAGTACACCCACATTCTTAAGGAAAACCTGCGTCCCTCTCCTAGACAGCTGAGGATGGGGAGGTCATTCGCCTTCCAACACGACAATAATCCTAAACATACTGCCAAAAGAACAAAGCAGTGGCTTAAGGATAGGATGGTGAATATCCTTGAGTGGCAAAGTCAGAGCCCTGACTTAAATCCTATAGAAAATATGTGGATTGACTTGAAGAGAGCAGTCCATCGCCATTCCCTATAGAATTTGACTAAATTTTAACATTTCTGTACGGAAAATTGGGCAAATATTCCCCTATCTAGGTGTGCAAAGCTATAATAGAGACATATCCAAACAGATTGATGGCTGTAATGAAAGCAAAAGGAAGCTTTACAAAGTATTAAGTCAGGGGTATGATGACTTTTCCAACCCTGTTATTCTAGTTTTTCATTTTTTATTAATTTTCAGAACTGTTTACTTTTTTTTCATTATTTTGATGTTGTACAGCTAAATTTGTTAATAAAACTGGAAAAGATTTTTTTTTAAATGGGTTTTGATTTCAGGCTGTAAGACAAAAAAAGTAACTATTTCAAAAGGGTATGATAACTTTCTATAGGCACTGTACCTTTGACAACCATTAACCAAGTGTAGGCCTATGGAGACATCTGCACACATCAAAATGAAGGGGCAATGCTCTTCCAACAGAGTTTTCTTTTTTTTCTTTCTTTTTTTTACTATTTAAATAGGTTAAGACAAGTGTGATAGTTTTGAAAAAGTTGTTGTGTTTTTACCAGCTACTACTTATTTACTCCCTAGCTTGAGATGCTGCAACCAACAGGGATGGGCAGTATGTTTTCAGGTGACGAAGTGACTTTGAGAAACAGAGATCTATGTGAAAAATAGCCAGAGTTTTCCTTTAAGGCAAGGGGTGTTTGCCTATCACGCACACACATAAGCCTGTGCACAGCTACGTACATAGCTACCATTACACTCAACACCAACTCATCTTCAACTGAGTTTGAGGCTGCACTATGCAGTTGCACAACTGAAAAAAAGTTGACTTTGTGTGGGTGGGCAAGACACATTGCTTAGGTGGGCCCACCCTGGCCCCTGCCTAGAGCAAGCCCTGGATCAGATTATCATGATGATGTAGATAGTTACAATTCAGTCTGTAATAGGTATGCATCCCATTCCAGTGTCATATGTTGCCTGTAAATACCAGGCATTTACTGATAATACATCTAATTAACAATTAACATAATAATTAATGTTGAATTAGGCCTATAGTCATTAGTCATTATTAGGCTAATTAACATGTCATTAACCAAGTAGGCCTAAGGGTGAGTAAGAAATGTGATGGGTAAGAACAGATCCCATTCCTGTTGGATGACAGTGGCAAAATAATAAAATAAACAGCCTAATTAACTTTTTTTGCGTTGCGTTGTTACACCTCAATCTTTATTTATTTATTTATTTACTATTTTGTATTCTCATTGCCACCATACGATGGAGACACAGTACCGTTTATAAGCTGTTGTAACCAGATAATGTTGCATTTGTTTTGTCATGTCGAATTAGTTTTAATTATATGGAATATTTATATTGTTTAAATATTGTTTTGAGCAAACGATAGCTTTTTAAATTATTATTATTTCCATTTGATACATCTTTGCCGAATGTTCGACGTACTGAACGATGACGTGACGTGGTATACTGCCCTAGTAACCCCGGTTTTGTTGGCTACACGCTGGTGAACAAACGGATAATGTAGCTGGCTACCTTGCTAGCAACTGCTAGTAATCCGTTCCCAACTGGATTAACTCGGTATTCTCATGTACCGGCTGTTCTTCGTAAGTATACTCGTTTTACATGAATTGTTTCGATTTAACATCTAAAACGCGCAACGGGTTCTTTCGGCGATGACTTTTAGAATCGACCGGCTAGCGAGACCGTTCAATTGAGTTATATGGCTAGCACACTAGCATTACACCTCGACAGCTTTCAAGAAGCATTTTGATGATCATGATTACAACGTGTCATTCCTTCTGTCAGCGTGCGTCCCGCAGGGATAGATAACAGAAGTAATGAAAGGGTGTGATATCCATCAGCACAGAACTGTCTGCTGACAAGATTGATTTGGTGTGTGACTGGAGGTAAACAAAACGAAATTATGCTAGCCGGGTAGCTAATGTTAGCTAGCTGGTAAATGTCATTAGGTAGGTCAGAGTAAATTACTCCTCGCAACACAATGGTTTACGTTAGCTGCCAGCTAACCTGCGAGCCAACATTAGCCAACAACGTTGGCTTTGGGCTTACAAAAATCATTCATCATTTCCATGAAACGTCGATAAATCAATACTCAGGCAGGCAACTCTATCTGTTGCCTCTTTAACGTGGGACAAATGCCCCTGGACCAATGGATGTAGTATAACGTTAACATTGTTCACAACATAGACTGTGTTGTGAACCGAGATTGGTTTTGCTAGCGGACCGGTTGATGTTTCAGAAGATATGCCTTTAAATGGTCTTCACATGCAAGCTAGGTTGTTAGCTAGCCAACAACAGCGGCTACTCTTTTAATGACGGAACCACATGATTCCTGTGTAGATTGCTGTAGTTGAAGTGTCCTGGTTCACAAGGTAACCAAAACAAACACCACAGGTAGGTAACGTAACATGGTAACGTTAGCTGGCTAGGTTGAGTTAGCCAGGTAAATCAGGCCTTTTCGGAGTCAAGAGGATTTTCCGAGGTTCACTGATCTTGCTGTTGTGGGAAAATATTGGATGTATGACGTCTGGCTAAATTGTGAGCAGGAGCGGTTACTTACTCGTTACTTATTCATTCTGTCGTTTACCTTACCATACCCCGCAAATGTACAATTCAATCATGTAACGTTTGTGCTGTTGTTTTGTTCATACGTCACATTTGGATGTGCTGAAAAAGGTTGCCTCTCTTTTTTCCAGATGCCAAGTGGAGACAGAATCTAATGGTGTGGATAGAATGCGGAATTCTTACAGAGTTTTCTTTACACCTGATGAAAGTAAGTATGTTTTAGCTAATGCACGCGCCATACCATCTTGTGGCGTACAACATTCAGACAACAGACGAGAGACAGAAACCATGGCAACGTTCTGTTTTCACACGTAGTCTTTGGCAGTTTTATCGAAGTGTGTAGATCCAGTAGCGAGAACGTGTTTGTCATACAATGTGTTTAGTAGTTTGGCTCGAGCCTTTGGTGTAAAGTATTATCCTTAAAAAGTATGAAAGAGTAATAATATGCTGAACATTACTCATACACTCACGTAATGCTCTTTTCTGTGTTTGTGTTGCCATGGTTACAGGCTGTACATTTATGGCGTTTGTGAGTGTTAGTGGAGACTTCTGCCAGGCCCAGCACCTGGTCATTGTGGACAAGTGAAGAGAGTGGCCTGCCCTATGAGGACAACACTGCCGCGTCGCCCCGCTAGTACACAGCACTCCAGCGGAGAGGCTGCTTTACCCACAGTCCCAAGTGTATGCCGTGGCTTGAGCCAATCCAGCCATTAGAAAGCCATCACTTTGTTTTTGTTTTTGTTTTTTACTCTCTCAAAACGCCAACAACTCACCACACCCTTCTGAATGGGGTAATTTGAAATCGGAAGTCAGAAGGAGAGCCCGCCTTCTTCTAATTTTTTTTTTTTTTTGCATTTCCTTTTTTTTTTCTAAATAAGAGAATTGGTTTATTGTAATTTTTGTCATTTTTATACTGCCTTTTTCAAATATCCCTTAGGCTGACTTGATCTCTCTCCCTCCCGTTACCGCAATCAAGTTCTTCGATCCGGTTTTTGAAAGGTAGTCTCCTCAGAATCGTTTTCTCCCCTCCAGTCTGTCAACATGAACCGTCCGGCCCCTGTCGAGATCTCCTACGAGTGCATGAGGTTCCTCATCACGCACAATCCTACCAACTCCCAGCTCACCAAGTTCACTGAGGTAAAAACAACTGAGTTGCTACTTGTGTGGTTGCTGAGTGTATGGGTATAATGACATATCAAGTATCAAGTCAAGCTGTAAAAGTCAAGAGAATTTTCCTACATTGTGAACATCCAATATTGTGCCACATGGTACTCTGTGTATTCTTGAATGATGAAGAATGTACAGTAATATTCTAAAGGCTTATGCTACTCCCTCCCTAGGAACTGAAGGCATTCGGGGTGCAAACCCTTGTCCGTGTGTGTGAGGCCACCTATGATAAGGCACCAGTGGAGAAGGAGGGTATTGAAGTTCTGGTAAGCTAATTAACTTTTTTCAGTCTCACAAAACGCTCTCGGGTGTGAAAAACATCTCTCATCCTCTTATTGCAACTGACTGTTTTCCTGAGCAAACAGTGTACAGATTACCCTATTCTTTCATGTCTGTTGGCAGTTTGGTATGTTTGAAAATGTAGTCAAACTTAATTTTGCCAACAGAATATAATCTATTAAAAACTGTCTGTTTTTACCTTGTGCTATATTGGCATTATGGGTCATTCAGTAACTACTACAAAGGTCATTTGATCATTCAATGTATTTGAATAGTGCATACTGGTAGATGATACAGTACATCTACATAAATTTAATAGTTACTGTTCCTTTGAAGGATAGAAGCAACAGCCTGACATTGCTCTTGAAGTAATGTGAGCTATGATTCGTACCAGGGAAAATATCCATTCTGTTTTACATGGTCTGTGTGGAGATATGTGGAATTTTAAGGCTTTTGGTATTGTGGTCTCAATGCTTTTGTATTGTGTTTTTTCCCCCTGTTTTAGCACTGGCCTTTTGATGATGGTTCATCTCCCCCTGACCAGATTGTTGATGACTGGCTCAACCTCCTGAAATGCAAATTCAAAGAGGAACCAGGCAGCTGCATTGCAGTGCACTGTGTTGCAGGATTAGGGAGGTAAGCTTTCTTGTGGTGGCAAAACCTTGGCATTTTAAACTTAAATCTGTCATAATTAGTTACCATTGTAGCTTACCAAGCTCCCAAAGAGCACACATATATTTGAGGGTGTGAAGAGTATTTTAATATAACTCAAAAGTGCATAATTGCTGGTGATATCATATTGATTGTTTGAGATGTTAAAAACAATATTGATTGTTGTTTTTAGTAGCTTGGGTTATTTATTTAAGAGCTTGCTGTCCTCCATGGACTAACTGTTGTGCGATTGATTTGTAAGCACTTGTTTCTCCCTCCAGAGCTCCTGTTTTAGTGGCCATAGCCCTGATTGAGTGTGGAATGATGTACGAGGATGCAGTCCAGTTTATACGAGAGTAAGTCCACTCTGCTGCCATCATTTTATGTGGGTTGTGTTGTGAATGGTCTAGTGCATCCATAAAGCTTCAGTCATGTTTGAGGAAGTACTTTTTAAAGATGTGACAACAAGCCTTTGCATTGGAACAGATCGGGTAAATCTGTCCTCCTCAGAGGGTGCTTTAAGTAGTTCTGATGTGAGCATTCTTATGTAAAATGGTAGGGTCAGTCCCTTCTAGATGCAGCGCAACTTCTTGAACTCGTCTTGTCATTCTTTTTCAGGAAGAGGCGAGGGGCTTTCAACTCAAAGCAACTACTCTACCTTGAAAAGTACAAACCCAAGATGCGTCTCCGCTTCAAAGATGCCAACGGTCAAAATTGTTGCATTCAGTAGGAGACTCGTCTGTGAATAAGAGCAACAAAAACAAACAAACAAACAAAAAGCTACAAAAAGCCTACAAAACGAGTGTTAGCGTAAAAAGTGTAGACTGTAAGACAGTTTGAAATTGATCACAGAAATGAGCAACGCATTAACTGATTGATAAAATCCATGCACAAAAGGAAGGTGAAGATCCATTTTTTAACCAGCATACAGAATGACCATGTATGAGGTCTGCAAAGGACACAAATGTCAAATTTGGGAAGAGGGCCACCTTTGCAGATCAATAAGGGGGGGGGCAGTAACACACCAATGTGCACGTGTGTGTTTTTATTTTAAATGACACAGCCTTCAATAAGAAGTTAATTGTCAGTACAAGGGTTTTCCCAGAAGGTTGTGAATTTTGGTGTGTAGTATGTAAACCTGTACCCATGCTATAAATGACGCAAACAAGTGATTGTGACGGTTGTGATCACATGTCCTTATTTGACACAAGATTCACATGTGGTTTACATTTAGGTGCTTCTCTGCAGATGTAAACAGGTACCATACACTAAGCTTAGGTGTGCACAGACACAAATCACCACACGGGTCACCACTTCACGTGTAGGACTCCTACCTGCAGCTGTCTGTTTAAACCTGCGAGTGTTTTTAATCCTTCCTGTTAGTGAAAGTGTGCATACAAACATTCCAGATATCTATTGAGAAACCAGCTTGAAAAGATGGCTGAAAAATAAACAAGCAAGAAAGACATTGTTGATGATCGATCCAATAGTAAAGGCTCCCACATTTGATTTTTAAATGTTGAAATAAACTTCCTATGATTGCATATTATGTGGTTGTGTAATTATTTTTTAATGGGTATCAAAAAAATACACACACACACACACACATACATACACACACACATATATTTATAAATAGGAGTTTGAAGAGTATACACACGTGTGTATAAAAACGTTAAGTGTTTATAATTAAACCTAAATTTAGTTGTTGTAGGCTAACAACTGACCAGAATAGAATGCTACCATCGTATTGAAAGAATGGAGGGAAGTCATTTTTATTTATTTATTTACTAATCTCAGCGGTCAGATTGTGATTTTGGGACATTTGGTGCCGAGTTTAGATTTAAGTTGCTTGGCCTATCTGTAATTGACTTTTCCCAGTGGGGTGTCTAGTTCCATCCCACAACCGGATTGAATGACGAAAAGAGAGAGTCTGACAAGCGTGTTTGCGGCTCCTACTGGTGCTGGCGGAAAGCTTAACCTCCAAGCAAGAAAGCGGTAACTTCTTGGAAAAACTTAATTAAAAGGGTCCTGTATTTCGTTGGTTATTTCACGGTGAGAAACTGATCAGAGATTTTTTTTTTAAATCATTGGTGGTGTTTTTTTTTTCAACTTGCTGTCGACTATCGGAGGAGCCTTGCGCAAATGCCTTCTGTAGGCTACTGATGTTCTGACGTGCGCGGGACTGACCCACTTCGTCCCTGGCTTGTTCACGGGACGGGACCGAGCGGTATATGGTGAATCCAGAGACCGCAGGACTCACTAGAGGCTAACTTTGATCAACAACAGCGTCTGATCCTAGAAGAAACCCACGTCCGGTTTGAACTGGGCAACATTAGCCTGCAGTCATGATGCCGGTAAGTTTTTCTCTAGCGTGTCAGACAGTGATTGCAGCAGCATCGGGCTGTCAGATTCGGTGATTTGGTAGTTAGCCAGCTAATGTAATGTTCGCTAGCTTGAAGGCTAGCCACATTCAACAATTCATCCTGGCTAGCATTGTTTTTACCTCTGAAAAATACTTTCAGCTCATTATTTCGTCAGATGCCTGTAGTCGACGTCCCATTTGTGTCGTGCTCGGATGTGATTCCATCATGAGACTGTGTCAAACTGAATAGCACCAGTGCTCAATGTCGTCTTGAGCCAGTTGTGATAGTTACAGAAGAGTGAAAGAATGCAGCTTCTGAGTACTGTGCTGTGCATGTTATCACTCAGTGCATTGTCCTTCATGCCGTCAGCTGTAAAGCATATCAACAGCACTATACGTCTGACTACTCTGTCTGTGTTTATACTGTCACCATTCTGTCTCAAATAAACCAAATGTTTTGACATTGTAATACAGCCTGACGAGATCAATAACAATTCGTCAACCTCTTTCCCCTAGACTAACCTTACTGGTAACCACTAACTTATAATATTTTTGGGGTGGGTGGGTGAAGTGTATCATTCCTCTGGACTCTGGAGTGCTGAACGTAGGCACACTTTTTGGTAAGAGCTTTCTCTCTCCCATGCATCTTGATAAGTGATTGTCGAACATGCAATAGTGACCTGTTGGTTAGTCAGATCCTGGACTCCTCACCCTGCCTGCCTCAGACACGGATGTCCTTCTGCCCTCTTGACTTCTGTTAACCAGCTTTTGCGCATTGTCCTATTTTTTGTCGGCTATTATTAGGGACACTGTAAGTGTAGAGAGCACAGAATTGCATAACTGACTTGGAAACACTTCTGAATCACCTGTACACACAGCCTCCTATATAAAACCAATGT
>NC_085013.1:2554165-2564165 GCF_963854185.1 Sardina pilchardus
GTCGTTTCGGGTCATTCCGGATCGTTTCAAGTCGTTGTCCTTGTCTGGTTGTTTTGAGAGGTGCAATGTCACGTCTCTTGGGCTGAGTGGCAGTTATGGCTCCCTGGCGTTGGGATTTACGTCCGTGTCGTTTTGTTTGACGTCGACAAAGTGATCTTACGTCACAACGCTCCTATATCTGGTGTGCACTGCAAAGGAAAGATAACACAAGTGTCTTGGCTTCCGACCTCCTAACAATGAAACTGTGTGTTTGTATGTGTGATGTGTGTGTGTGGGTTTGGGGCGGGCAGAATGTATGTGTTTCTTTTTGTGTGTGTGTGGCGGTGCTAGTGGTGGTGGGGGCGAGGATTGGTATTTAAGCTCTTTCTGCACTAGCCTAAGTGTTTTTCAATGTGTGTGCATATTCCTCTTGCTCATTCTCTCTCTCTCTCTCTCTCTCTCTCTCTCTCTCTCTCTCTCTCTCTCTCTATCTTCCGGTTTGTGTTTTGTGATATATTTACGTGTGTGAGTGTGTGGGTTTCCAGTGTGAGTGGCATTCATTGAGCGGTGTTTGGTTGCTCTCTCTCTATCTGTGAGTGAGCTGTCACAGGCCAGCCTGGCTTCTGTCGTCAGGCGCCTCTTATCTCCTCAGCACAAGTCCCAGGCTCTGGGACTGCCTCTGCCTGCTGCTGCTGGAGTATCTCAATCTGGGAGAGAGAGAGGCCGCGTGATAGGACCCTCCAACACACACACACACACACACACACACACACACACACACACACACACACACACACACACACACACACACACACAGTAATTCACACACACACACACACACACACACACACACACACACACACACACACACACACAGATAGTTACTCACACACACACACACACACACACACAGTTAGTCACACACACATTTAGAGGCTCACAAGACCCCTCTTTACCACTCGTCTACCCACCCACCCTCTCACGTGTGCTGCTGCTGACATACACACACAGACACACACACACACCCCTCCTCCTCCCACCCTTCTCTCTCTCTCTCTCTCTCTCTCTGGTGTGTGCAGCCTGACACTCACATTCACAAATACACACGCCGGCACTCAGGCTAAACAGAGTGGGGTCTCCTTTTGGACGAGGCAGATCCCCAGAGAGCTCCTCTCTGATGCGCATGTAGATTCTCTTCTCTTCTCTCCTCTCCTCACCTCTCCCTCTCTCCCTCTCTCCCTATCCTCCTCTCCTCCTCTCCTCTTGTGTTCTCTGTCCTTCTCCCCTCACCTCCTCCCTCCCCGCTCGTTTTCTCTCCTAATCTCTCCCTCTCTTCTCTCCCTTCCTCTCCTCTAGTCCTCTTCTCCCTCTGTTTCTCCCCCTTTCTTTTCCACTCCTCTCTTTCTCTACTGCACTCCTCTCTTATCCTCTCTTCTATCTTCTGTTCCTTTTCTTACCTTCATTCCTCGTCCTCCCACTCCCTCTCTCTTTCTTTCTCTCTCTCTTTCTCTCGCGTGCGGTAGCGCCTTGCTCCCCGTGGACTCATGAAGAGGTTTCTGGGGCTGGTCTTGAGTAGCCTGGCCGCTCTGTCCAAGGACAAGCCCATCTGGCTCCAGCCGGCGTTCCAGCGGAAGAACAAAAAGAAGCCGGCGAAGAAAGGAGCGGCCCCGCCGCCGCCACTGCCGCGATCGCGGCCGCCTCCCTCGCCGCCAGGGGAACGCCACCGGAAGGGTCCGGCGTCGGTGCCGGTGCCGGCCGGGCCACCTAAGGTGAACCGATCGGACCGTCCCGGGGCGAGTTTGAGCAGGAGCCGAGGGGGAGAGGTGGTGTTGGGGTGGGGTGGGGTTGGGGTGGGGTGGAGAGTGCTTGGAGGTGGGGTTGTGGGGTGGGACGCGGTGCTGGAGCCGACTTGGGGAGCCAGTCGGCCGCTTGTGTGGTTTGTGGCCTAAAAATAGCCGCAGCCGTCTGGCACTTTGGCGAGGCTTGAGCTGTCAGGGGAAGTCACCCTTTGCACCTCTGGAGTTTTTATGGTGGGAGGGAGGGAGGGGGGGGTGCTCTTAAGTATTTTTATATGGCTGAAGTGGTGTTGTTGGCTTGTTGTGTACAAGTGTGTATATGATACGGGTGTGGTTTGTTTTTTTGTATGCATGTGCATGTGCATGTGCATGTGTACTTGTAAATGGACTTGAGTGTGTGTGTGTGTGTGTGTGTGTGTGTGTGTGTGTGTGTGTGTGTGTGTGTGTGTGTGTTTGTGTGGGTAAGAGGATGAGGCCTTTTAAGGTTATGCACATAAGTGTTGAGAGTTGATAGATGACATCTAAATGTGGGTTAGCGTCTATTATTTTCTAGCGCGTAAATAAGCACAAACACCCTGCACAGTAGGTGGTTCAAATTTATAACAGCATTTCCAAATTTATGGCTGATAGATTTAGACCCCAGAGCAATGAGAGTGGCTGGATTGCTGTGGGACACCGATGCAGTTCCTGTATTTGCCTGGGAAGGGGAAACAACTAGTGGGAAGTCATGGCTTTATGAATTTAGTCTGGGTGTGTGTTGTGTGACCGTAAACGAGGATTCCCTTTTCCAGCTCACTTTCCAGCAGGCTAGAAAGCAGCAGGATTCTTTGGTATTTTCCGCCGGCCGAACGGGAGCGTTGGTGCCACGGTCAGGGAAAACAGACGGCCGCTCGCTGTGAGCTCGAGAGCCTGGAGTGAAGAACAGAACGGACGCTTTATTTGCATCTTAAATCTAATGTCGTGTTGGTCTCCAGGATTAGACTTTGCGTCGGGTGATAGGCTATATATTTCTGCGGTGACTCAGAAATGTGTTTGCTCCCCGTGTCAGCTGCACCTAAATTACTAGAGCCCCAGTTTCCTCAAAATAACAACCCATAAACTATTCAGAGTACATCTTAATTTTGCCTGTGTGAAAGCTTGCCGGATCAAGACAAACTGACTGGAAGGTATTTTTTTTTTAAATGGAAGAAGACGGAAGGAGGAGATGCATATCTTGGCCCGAAGAAGTTCGAAGTGGATGTTCTCACCCGCCCACACTCAAACGCAAACCGCGATCGATACCGAACGCCAAGCCACACAGAGCAGCGTGTGGAGAGGTGTCTTGTGCTATTTTGCTTTTTTTTGGATGAAGACAAGTAGAACACATAGCTCCAACAGCCCACAACGCTTCTTGAAGCCCTGTTGGGAGTCACTGAAGTCTGTCTTATTTTTGGGAATGTTGAGAATGGAGAATGGAGACTCTTTGCCCAGAGGTGAAAGTGATATAGTGTCAGAGAGTGCCCTACACGCATCCAAGTATTCACTTTGATTTCAGTGCAGTGGAGAATTCTTTTTGAAGATCACGGAAGAGTTCATACCTTTTACATTAAGTGGGTGCTGGAGGAGGATGCGTGAGGGTTTTGGGGTTGGGGGGGTGATCGAGATGTGCTTCACCTTTCTAGCCTAAAGCAGAAAGTGTGCAGAAGAGCTGTACCTTTAAACTCATTTCTATGATTAGACTCTCAGTGATTTTTTTCCTCCTCTTTTATCATACCTCCTGTGGCATGGAACGAGAAAAGAGAGAGAGAGAGAGAGGGAAAGAAAGAGAGAGGGAGAGAGAGAGTGGGAGGGAGAGAGAGAGAGAAGCATCAGGCTGTGCTTAGATGTAGAATAGCCTGGTTTCATTTCCCTCCACAGAGCACACAACCAGAGGCCTGGAGGGATCAAAATAAATCTCAGGGGGGGTAGGCTCTATCCACCCCCACCCCCACCCTCCTCACCCCCATACCCCACCCTCTCGTCAAAGGAGATTTTTTTCCCCTCTGAAAAAAAAAAACAGTCAGCAGATTTCAGTGAGAGTTGTGGGGTGGTTGTGGTCGTGGCGTAGTGTATAGCAGCGTAGCGCTGGGCCGCTGCGGGTTGGCGCTAGCCGGCCGGGGTTTTTAAACGGTGCAGTTTTGTGGCCGTGGTCTGGTGCCGTGTGCACGACCCCCCTCCCTACCCCACCCTCCCCACCCTTCCTCCCTCTTTGTGTGGAAAAAAAAATATGACCCAGCAAAACTCCTGCTCTGCACGTGGATTATCCTCCCCTCTCCCGCCCTCTCTCTCTCTCTCTCTCTCTCTCTCTCTCTCTCTCTCTCTCTCTCGCCTCTCGCTCTCTTACAGATGAGAGGAGCAGTTATTTTTTCTCTCTTTCCCTTTTCTCTCACTCTGCTCTCTGATGGGTTTGTTTTGCTCTGTTGCACTGAGCGCCCCCCACCCCCCCCTCTCAGTACACACACCAGCCTTTCAACTCTGTCTATCCCTCCACCCCTCCTTCCTCTGTGCCTATCTCTACTACCCCCCCCCCCCCCCCCCCCCCCCCCACACACACACACACACACACACACACACACTCAGGGGACCCACACGCACGTTTACACCACCCCTAATCAGATTACCGTAGCTGGGCATGCTGTAATCCAAGCCTTACAGAGTTTTCTCTCCGCTCAATCTGTGTCTGTTGGCGAACAGGGACGGATACAGATCACGAGAGCGAGAGAGAGAGAGAGAGAGAGAGAGAGAGAGAGAGAGAGGGAGGGAGAAAGAGAGAGCGAGGGAGGGAGAGAGAGAGAGGGAGAGAGGGCCGGGGAGAGACAGATTGAGAAAATGTGACATAAGGTGGATGACCAGGGAGATTGAAAATGATAGATGGACAGTGAAAGGGATGAAATGACTGAGAAGAGAGAGAGAGATAAAGAGAGAGAGAGAGAGGTGTGTGTGTGTGTGTGTGTGTGTGTGAGTGTGTGTGTGTGCGTGAGTATGAGGGCTGAAACAGAGAGATTGCCTTACATCTTGGAAAGGAGGTCCCATTCCAGGTCTGGGTGGGGATTGACCTGCTGCTCGTTTACGAGCCCCATGTGTGGAGCCCCGTATCAGAGTACAGGCTGGGAGCCACGGAGCAATCACAGATGGGGGACCTCAGGAGAGAGAGAGAGAGAGAAAGAGAGAGAGAGAGGAGGGAAGAAAAGAGAAGAGAAGAGAAGAGGGGGCTGGGGGTGGAAACAGTTAAAAGTGAACATATTTGACCCCCGATGTGGGCTGTCTGCCTTGCAGGCTCCATTTCTTGGAAGAGGATTGGAGAGGCTTGATTGGAAGGATTTGGTTAGCTATTTCATCGGAATCTGTTTATAATGAAAAGGAATTCCCTGAAATGATTTCCCCACATGCTAGGCTGGGTTCCCGTGACAAAAGGAGGAATGGATATGTGTGTTTTTGTACTTCTTTTAAAAATGTTTCAAAGAAATGTTTTCCAGAATTCCAAAAGTTTCTTCTCAAAGTCTCAACTAGTATTCCAGTGAAGTATGTGTAGGGATCTCGCTACATAGTTAGCATCCTTCTCAATTTCAGGCTTTCCGTGGCATCCTTGCTAAATTTGCTGCTAAATCCCCTCCCAAAAAGCATTAAAGTAAATCAAAAGTAATCAGACGCTCTGTGCTCCGGTCTGCGCCCGCTTCGCTCTCACAGCAGGAAGCCCAAAGTCGGCACCCATCTGTGGATTATATAACCCCTCCGACGGTGACATCAGCGTGCCAGTGCGGGAGATGCATCCATTCCAGTCCGTCCCTCGTCTCTCTGCGTTGTTTGGACAGTGCCGCTTGCCGTAGAGAGCGGTGCATGTCAGAGGAGTCTGTTGATCGTGATCCTTAATTGCGTGTGGAGCTTGTTTTTAGGAGAAAAGAACTTGTTAGGCACAAAGTATGAGAGCGGAGGGGATGGGTAACATGCAACAGGCGTAATTACTTTTTTCTGTAAGACGTGTTCTCTAAGTCGGTCTCTATTTCCTCCATGTAGGTCTGCACAAGCACACGACACACACACACACACACACACACACACACACACACACGCTCACGCACACACATACACACACACAGACACACACACACACACACACACACACACGCACACACACATGCACATACTCACTCTCTATGTCTTCATCAAATTTTCAGCAGTAGGTACTGTAGCTGCCTGCACTCCTTTAAAAGTAGGCCCTTTCCCTGTGTGTTGAGCGGGGCTGTAAAAGAGGCCGGTGCAGCGCTGGGCTTTCATGAAGGCTTTTAAAAGCGAGAGCAGCCGGCCAGGAGACACCTGCCCAAGACAGAAACACATGCTGGGCTGCTTTTGTCTGCTCACACAATGCACTTGTCCAGATGATGTAATTTCGTGAAACAAAGCACTGAAGTGAAGGCCTATTCTTACCACTGTTCTCCACAGTCATTAGACAATACTAGAACACTCAATAGTCACTAGCATTCTTGTACACGGGAGGACAGCCAAGAGACTCCTGCCATAAACTCATGTGTCTTGTTAGATTGTCAGACCACTCATTAGGCCTACATGACAAGCCCTTTAATAGTGTGATGATCACGCTTTTTACTGCGATAGAATAAAGTTTTATAGTGCCATATCGTGCTGTTAGAAACTCATAGTTGTTGTTTTACTCTGTAGGTGATAATATGAGTGTAGTTAGTACGTTATAGCGCTGATGTAATATATTATTGTGTTTGCATTTTGTAATATACTATAACCTGGGTCTAATCCAGTCCTCCATCTCTGTCCCCACTGCAGATGATCCTGACCGTGTTCCTGAGCGACGGAGACCAGATGCTGACAGAGGTGCCCGTTACCCCGGAGACGCTGTGTAAGGATGTGGTGGAGTTCTGCAAGGAGGCGGGCGAGAGCAGCTGCCACCTGGCCGAGGTGTGGAGGGGCAACGGTAAGACAGCTGACCCAAGCCTCACAGAACTACCTAGAACCTTCCAGAACATGGAGAACAGGGAGAACACAAGGGGGAACAGGGCAGGCAGAGATGATAATAGAATGGGGCTGTTGTCCTGGAAATCCAGGATCCAGAGACAGTAAAGCATGAATCTGTGATCACTGTTGGGAAGCAAGTTTTGTTGTTGTTATTGAGGTGTGACGTTTTACACCTGTTCAAGTATTTGATGAATGAAGCCCATTGTTTGTGCAAAACTAAACCTTTCGAAAACTTCTTGGCTTCTTTGTTCTTGCCATTTATCTATTGTTTAGCTAAAGTGGGATGGAAGCAATCATTTTCTCACAAGCTCTCACTGTCATGCCATAACAGTCAAAGTGGGCCATTGTGTTCTGTGTAAATGTATGGGAACCATGCATGGGGCAGCATATGTGGGCCAGTCGGGCAAACTCCCCATTCCCGAATGTACTGGGAACAGTCCACTTCCTAGGTTTTTGTTCTCACATAGAGACACATAGCAATGTATGGTATCTATACATGAAATATAGGGCAGAATTCGTATGTCAGAATGCCAGAAATGGGGTTGGTATGGCGCCTCACTTTGGAAAATGTTACGGTGGCTCAGTCGTGACTCAGTTAGGAGAGCATGAAAGCGAAGACAGAAATACCACTAGTGCCACGTCACAGTGTCTATTCAAGTTAGCAGCAGTCATGGCTGAAACCCCCCCCCCCCCCACACACACACACGTTTTTTTTGTTTAACCTTATAACAAAGTGAAGTAAAAGTAAGTCGATGTTTGTTCGTTTGCAGCCTCTAAAGTAATTAGGTTAACCATGTGCCACGGGTGACTGGTGTAGCTTAGATCCCTGTCTCCTCGCTAATGGCTGTGAATGGCCCAGTGTTGTTGCAGCTCCCAGTGTTCCCAGTCCTCTCCAGACTGCTGCCCCACAGCACAACAATGGGCTCCTTGTCCCCTTGTGTCCCAGACAGTGGGTGTCACAAAGTGGGTCAGGATGTCTCTGGCTGTTTTCTGTTCTTTCTCACTCTCTCTCTTTCCCTCTCCTTCTCTCTCTGTCCGTCTCTCGCTATGTCCCCCTCCCTCCCTCTCTATTTGTTGCTGTCTCACTCTCACTCTCTGTGTTGCTCTCTCTCTCTCTCTCTCTCTCTTTCTCTCTCTCTCTCTCTCTCTCTTGCCTGTGGGCTTTGTTTGTTCAGCCCATGTCCATGTAGGTGCGTTATTACAACACTTGGCACTGTTGGCAGCTAGCAAGGTCACACTGACTGATGTTGTCATTGTTGCCGTGTTTAAGTTACAGCTGTTGGAGGGCAAACAGCGATGCCTATCTTATCACCTCTGCTTCCTCATTAGGAACAGGCTTGAACGAGTGGCCAAAGGCCTCTTTTGACCTCTGTAGACTTCATTTTAAATTGAATATAGTAAGTTCAATTTAGTTATATTGTTTTTTAGTGCAATTCTATTTATGGAATAGTACAGTGAATGGATTTCCATGTACCGGTAATTGCTTTTTTTTAATACTGAGGATTATGAAATTCATCTATGATGCATTAACATAAGAGAATTGAGTTAGAACAACTCTCGCTCCCTTGAATTAGCAGCAGCAAAGATAGCTTTACTCCACTATGGACTAAGTGATACTTTGAAAGGAAATCAAATACCCCTGGAGGCTTTTAATACAAAGCGTAGACGCAGTGAAGTGAGGAAAAGCTTCAAGCCTCTCTGCACTCCTGAAAGAGTCCGCATTAGGCACAGGACTTTGCCTTTCTTAGAGAGCCACTGTGTTGTGTGGGCCTTTCGAGATAACTTTTTGAAAGCAGCTTTGTTCCTCCCAAAATAGTTGAAAAGCTCGGTCCTCCAATCCCATTTTCCAGCATTTCCTGTAAATTAGCGATAACAATAAGTAGAGCTCCCTACCTCTGGTCATCCTAATGCCGTCCTGTCGTCCTCTCCTCCCTCCGCAGAGCGAGCGATCCCGTACGATCACCTGATGTACGACCACCTGCAGAAGTGGGGTCCCCGGCGACACGAGGTGAAGTTCTACCTGAGGCACGAGGAGCTGCCCATCGAGGCCTGTGAGCTCGGTGAGTCTCGGAGGCCGATCACGTCCTCCTCCTCTCCCCCCCTAACAGAGCACTTTCTCCTGCTAAAAATGTTTTGGTTCTCGATAAAGATGTCAGATGTAACTCACATCTGTTGAAATAGCATATACTCTTCATAAGCATCCTTGAATTGTTCAAAATATGGAGATCTAGCATCCATTGCATCCTCTGTGTACTTACAAGGATACAAGAATACAAGGATGTTTATTCGTCACATGCATATGATTACTAATGTAAAGAATGCAGTGAAATTGTCAGGTAAAGAATGCAGTGAAATTGTCAGAACTTGACATGACTACGAGACATGTTTGATCTATCATTATTGGTTTGTCATGGTTTGTGCCAGAAATATGACACATATGATTACATTTTTACATATGACCAAAATATATTTTCTGATTTGGGTGATGAGTAATGCGTAGGCGGTCAGCATTTGCGTCAGTGATGACCATGGGCATATCAGTTTGTATTTGTTTACTCATCGTTCTAAATGTAGCACTGAGTGAACAAGAAGTCTGCACAGTAGAGTTCTGGAACATTCTGAACAGCAGAAAGATTTGACTTCTCTTCTACTTGATCTTTCCACCTTTCTGTCTCTTGCTGTTTGACATTCACTGCCTCTGCTTCTCTCTTCTCTCTTCCCTCATTATCTCTCTGTGCTGTCTCTCTGTCTCTCCTGTTACCTTTGTTCTTTTCTCAGTGTCTTCTGCTCTTTTTGTTTCTCCGTCTCTCCCTTCTCTCCCTCTCTCTCTCTCTCTCTTTCTCTCTCTCTCCCTCTCTTTCTTTTTCTCTCTCTCTCCCCCTTGTCTCTCTCTCTCGGTTGGGTTCAGGCTCTTACGTAACTAATCGCCTCTCAGTAGCTAATTGGTCTCTACGGTAATGACCTGTTCTGACCTCTGCACCTGAGACGGCTCAGAAGGCTCTACTGGGTGTGTGTGTGTGTGTGTGTGTGTGTGTGTGTTTGGGTGTAGGGGCGGTGGGTAGGGGCGGGTGACTCGTCGTCTGCACGAAAGAGTTTGCTTAGCGAGGTGTTTATGAGACAGACTTGCACAGTGAGGGGGTAGACATTACTCTTCACTTTGTCTCTCTTTGTCTTAGTGTGTGTGAGGCTGATTGAGTGAGTGAGTGAGTGTGTGTGTGTGTGTG
>NC_085013.1:2566665-2636665 GCF_963854185.1 Sardina pilchardus
CACACACACACACACACACACACACACACACACACACACACACACACACACACACACACAACACTCATTCACAGACATACACACATACTGCACCAGAGAGCTGTGTGCCAAGTTCTTTTCAAAGGGTGTCTTGATTTCCAACGTCATACTGCAGAGTGGGTGTAAACTGTGAATGTGTGTGTGTGAGTGTCTCTGTGAATGTGTCTGTGAGTTTATGTCTGTGAGTGTGTCTGTGTGTGTGTCTATGAGTGTGTGTGTGTGTGTGTGTGTGTGTGTGTGTGTGTGTGTGTGTGTGTGTGTGTGTTTAGGCTTCTCGATTTGTACACGTGTGTGTGTAAGTGGAGTTTTTGGTGTATTTGTGTCTTGTAAGTCAGTGGCACTCTCCTCCTCTGTTTTGGCTGAGTGTGTGTGTGTGTTTGTTGTTTGTGGTTCACTAGCGGGGGGATTACACGCAGGCTTAGTGACAAGAGTGATTACAGGCCACCCTGAGTTGTGAAAGGAGGACAGTCTTGACCACGCCTGTGTCCAGATCTTGATCACAGGGAGTAGTGATTTATCTTGGGCGTTTTGGGCTAGTTGCATCTGTCTGGTTTTAGTCTTTACATCCTATTTATGTCCTTTTGTCTGGGCCTTTGACATGCTGAAAATAAGTATGTGTTTGTTGCCTTTTGCCACAATCTGTTTGTTGAAGAACGTATCGATGGGTATCGACTTACCTCAATGTTGTTGAAACTGGTCTGGTAACTGTATGAGAATGTATTAACTGCATAGTTTACTATTCACTACAACTAAACTAAACTATAACATAACAAAAACATACAAGACTGACTGAAATACAGACTTGTTTATGCTGCAAGTGATATATTGTATTTATCAGTTGTATTTGTTTCCATTTCATCCCCTTTGTTGCACCTTCGCTCCGTAAAAGGCAATGCTATCACTTGCCGCTGCTATTTTAAGGGTACGCATATCAAATCTATCAGGGGTGACCTTAACTTTTCCTCCAATCCCATACCAGTATAGCTGGGATGTTTCAGCTCCATGCGGGATTATTCCCGCGTCATGACATAACTCTCCCTAAGAGGATTCATGGTGTTGTTCTCCTGGTCTAGCACTGGTCAGACACTGAGCCCCACTGCATACTTACCCAGTCTGGGCTTCTCTCCTTGGCAGACACTCCAGCGTCCTCCACGCCACATAGCTGTTAGCTTTATCTCTGGGCCGCTGATACTGGGTGGTATTCATAGCTTTTGATTTAGCTCCAACATTTTTATAATGCTCTTCGTGTGGGCTCACACCTAAAAGCTATTTAAGACCCCCTCACACACTCCTCGTAAACACAACACTCTCCTGAGGTCTCTATAATTCAACCCAACTCCCAGGTAGCCACCTCTGGACATACTGCGCCCAAGAGGGTATGTGCAATAGCATTTACAAACCTCTACTGGAAGATTGTTGTTTGATTGATGTTCAACTACTTGTTATACTTTGCTGGCTTGATTTTGAATTGGCTTGATTAGTTTGGAATTGGTTTGAATTGTTTTGTTGTTTCTGAACAACAACAAGGTCATAGGTTCAAGGGAGCACTTTACAGCAATGTATGTTTGCACTTAACTGTAAACAACTTATATATAAAAGTGTCAATTTAATGGATGAATTAAGATGTTTGACTGCTTCAAGCACACATTTATACTCCAAGGTAAAGCTGTGACTTGTGCAACTGTGCCTGACACATTCCTCATTCAAGTGTGTTTATTCAGTGTGACTGATCTCGGCGATTAGTGTGATTCCGTTGTGACTACAATGTTTACTCAGACTTCAAAGACATCATAGGAAATATGACCTATTTTATTTCTATTTTGAAATCACTACATGAGGTCCTGACGAACGACTGAAGCGTGCCGTTGAGAGTTTTGAGAGGGAGCTTTAGATTTGAAAGTATTAGTGTCGCTCGCCGGGCCAAGATTGAGTTCTCCATGTAAGTAGTGTGTGTGTGTGTGTGTGTGTGTGTGTGTGTGTGCGTGTGTGTGTGTGTGTGTGTGTGTGTCTGTGTGTGAGTAGTGTGTGTGGTGTGTGTGGTGTGGCGTGTCGTGATACAGTACCGCATGAAGCCTCTGGACCCTCCTGTTGTCACTCACAGCTGTCTTTCCCAGAGTTCAAAAAGAGGACAAGGCGTTGGAGAAAGGAAGGGTGAAACACCTCTCTCTCTCTCTCTCCCTTTCTCTCTCTCCCTCTCTCGCTCTGCTCTCACTCTGTCTTCCTCCCACTCCTTTTCTGTCTCTCGCCATCTTTCCGGAGCGCCCTCATTCTCCTCTGGCAGAGAAATATTGCCCCACTCCATCACCCCCTCACATCTCATCCCTTGTCTCTTTCTCCCACTGTCCCTCCCTCCATCCATCCCTCTCTCCCTCCCTCCCTCCCTCTCTCCCTCCCTCCTTCACTCTGTCACCCTCTCATAACTTTCCTCTCACTTGTCATTCGTCTTGTTTTGGAGCGCCATGGCGATCCGTCCCTTTTTTGCGACTTCTTTCTCAGCGGTCCATCCGTCGTTCCTCGTATCCCTGCACTGTCAGGGGACTTGCACAGGGATCAAATCCTTGGAAAAGTAGCAAGACCCACGAGGACTGCTGGGCCTACTTCAGCCGTTGCTGGGGCCTGAGCAGGCGGGGGTGGAATTCCTCCACGGCACTCTACACCTCTGAATATGGCAATCGAGCCAACAGGTGGTGGTGTGACTAGTCATGGCTTACGATGGCTTTACCGTCCGTCCGTCGGCCATATTTTTTAAACTTCCCGTCATCCAGGAATGATTAACCACACCCTTGAAAGAAATCCGAGCGTGCACCTGTTCCCAGATGTTTTTACTTCCTTCACTAGGGAGTGTCTCACGCTCTTATTTTGAACTCATCTGGAACCTTTTAAAAATATCCTCCCACTATTTGCTACGAGTGTGGTCCAACAACAGGAGCTTGGGAGTAAACACCTGCAATGCTACATTATTACTTTGGCATGGGAGCTCATGTTTTTGGTACAGTGTGTTTGTCTGCCGATCTGTAAGCAGGATAACTAAAGAAACTACCAGGCCAGAATTTTTTATGAAACTTGCTGGAAAAGTGTGCCAAATAAGAACCCAATGAAATGTTGATGTGGATCTGACTCACTAGACCCCACACATTTAGTTTCACTTCCTCTGGGCTTTCTGAAGGCCCTTCTAGTTGTTATTATGTAGATGATCTGAAAACACAATTATGTTATATTTGGCAAATGTGGGCCAATTTTAACAAGCACAATGAATTGTATGTTTTCATGGCTCATGAAGCTGATTGTTTTTCCTTATCATCTCATCTTTAAATGGCTTGACTCTTGATGAACTTGTGATCATTTTTCAAAACGACTTCACCTCACACATAGAGGTCACATGGGGTCAAAAGGCTTTGCTCAGTCTTCCAATTTCGTAAGAGCGTGTTTTTCTTCTCCAACTCCCAATCATTCTCGCTTGTGACAGGAGTCTTCGCCATTATAATGATTACAGTGCTTCAGTGCAATCTCCCATAGCCATCCTATACCTCAGAGCATGTCTTGATGCTCTTATGGATGTGAATCCGGGCTGCACAGAGGCTCAGACACCACCACAAAGGTGTCTTGCTCCAGATGTACCACCAAATACTGGGAGTTCGTGTCTGTGTTATTTTATCTCCTCACAGCGATGATCCCACCTCATGACAGCCACAGTTGTCAATGCCCTTTCAACGTTAGCCGACGTCTGTTGGCGTGTCCTTAGTCATAAGACATAGCTCATGCTTATACTCGATGACACATACCAACCCCCACCCCTCCTTCCATCACACACACACACACACACCACTCCTATCTGTCTGGCCGAGGGCTTGGAGGAATTATGCCCTCTCCAAACACATCTGTCACTGCGCCGAGCGGCCGTCCAGACCTCTCTTAGCAGAGTTAGGGGACGCCTTATCGAGCTGTTTACACAACTGCGAGCATTTAGGCCGGCCAAGCAGCTGGGTCCGGGAGTGGGCCCTGAAACGCGTCGGCGGGGTCGGAGGCCGTGTTGTTGTGGAACGTGATGGAGAGTATCGACCCGCCTATTTTTACAAATGGGAGCGGTGGTGGTGTTGCACGTTTGGACGCGGAGGAGGAGGAGGTGGAGGACGAGGAGGATGAGGAAGAGTGCTTTGGGGCTTGTGCGCTAATCGTCATGTGTGACACGACGGCGCTAGCATTCCCGCCAGCCCTCGCAATTCTGTCTCTCACCTCGCTCCCCTCCTCCCTGGACCGCGGCCGGGCGTTCTCCTGACGACCTCGCTCGGTGTTTTGACGCGAGAGCTGCCGGCCTCTTGCTTTCTCTCGTTGGGCCTCCTCCGCCTCGGTGCATTCCAGCGAGTATTAGCTTAATGGGGGCAGAGCTATTATGTTACGTTTAGCACCCTCTGAAGGAGGAACACTTTGTGTTGTGCGTGTCCTCGCAAATTCAGAGACCGAAGTGATTGTTAAAGCTAAATCAGATTGTATTAGAAACTTTATATGCGCATAAAAAGCATAGCAAGCATTTTATTTACATTTGAATAAAACCACAGACCACCAGAAAAAAAAGACCAGGAAACCCAATACGCGGTATTGGGCCTCTCATTTGGGTGGCTTAAAGTGAATTAATACCATATGATCTTGATCATATCACATGCCTTGGCCTACATACTAGGCTGTACAGTAAGGTAAAGGGCACTGGATTCATTTATATCCCATCTGTGTGCGTGTGTGTGTGTGTGTGTGGGTGTGGGTGGGTGTGTGGGTGGGTGTGTGGGTGTGTGTGTATGTGTGTGTGTGTGTGTCTTTTTGTGTTTGTGTGTGCGCGCGCGCACGCACACTTTAAACTGGTAACTCAAGAGCTCCTAGTACCCTGAGAGGCTTATGCTTTCCGAATAATCAACATTAAGGGGGAAATAATGAGGCCTCTAATGAGAGAGAGGACTCTCAAGGTTAGGTCATATCCATTGGACCACACACCTTGCCTTAAATAGTAGACACAAGGTCATCTGGTCTTCCTTTTAAGGTATAGTGCCACTGGGCCATAACATAGGCCTGTACCATTCAAAGAAGCTTAGCTATTGTGCGGATCACGTAGTGAGGACAGCAGTCTTTTCCTGAAGAGAGAAATAACAGATTAAAGAATTCCTGAACATGCAGCGGTGGACAGTTGGTGTCTCTGGGCTATCTGACTGGATAAGTCGAGGATGACTAATTGTAGTCAGGGGACTAAGTCTGTGATGTCAGCCATGAATTTCCCTTACAAGCAGAGACATCACATGGCAGTAATGATTGAGTGGACAGTCGAGTGGACCTCCTCACAAGTACTAAGCACGTAAACTGACTAAAAATGATCAGGCCTTTCTGTTTGTTTTAGCTGACTAAAAGGGCGTGGGCATAGGTCACTGTACTAAGTGATTTTAGTGCCCATAGCTTCAGTATGATGACTGTGATATGAAAGTTAACCATACAACATGGAGACCGAATGTCAAATGTTTTTGGAGGTTTTAATATTTAGTCGAAGAGAGCATTCCAAGTGTGCTGTCAATCAATATTTAGTGTCAGTGGCTCTCCACTTCCAGTTGAGAGGAAAATCGATTTGTTTCATTTAAAGAGACAGGCTCGTTAATCGACTACTATATGTTCTGTGTGAGGTTTACGGAGCCTCTCAGCCTGGTAGAAATATGCAACGCCAAGCATTCCTGTATTCTTGGTCTTAGCTCACCTTCCATGTTGTAGCGTGAAAATATTGTAGTTTTGCCTTAGTGTAGCCGACTACATTACCTGGAAACTAGTCCCTCAATCGCGTTTCACATATTCGTGAATGAAAAATGGAAAAAGCGTAAACTGTGACTGTGAGCAACCCCTGCGTCTGTGGTGTCCGCTGTTGGCTACCTGTCCGTGGGACAGCTGTGGCGCAGCGCTGACGGGCCGACAGAGAGACACCGGGGTGGGAGGGGATGTGCTGCAGTCCTGCTCCAACACTGGCAGTGAGGGAGGGAGGGAGAGAGAGAGAGAGAGAACGAGTGGGGTTGAAGAACTGCTGGCACGTCAAAATTCAGACAAAACCACTCAGGGGAAAAAGAACTTACGCAGTTGCGAAGTTACACACCGACATGCAGGATTCACGATAAGGTCCCATGATGAAGGATACATGTTTGTGTAGGCGCAAATCGCTTCTTTCGCGAGTCAATTGGGCTACAGGGGTGCTTCTTAAACCTTCGATTTAGCATAGTTTCAGAATAATTTAATCGAAAATGTCAACAAACGGCCCTCATAAATTGGACATGACTGAATTGTCGCTGTTAAAGTCGGCTATATCCTTTCGTTGTTCGTAAGCTTCTTGCGGGACTCGGAGGAATAACAAACTGCGGTCTGCAAACTACAGCAGGACGGACAATCCCATTGGGTAGCGAGCGTGAAAGTGCTTAAGCCATTCGCTTATAAACGCATTATGGCGATGTTTTCTGAGTGAGACAGGCGAATTTGTTTTTGGGGAAAAAAATGGAATGGAACCATGTCGAGGCTGTGCAGGAATTCACAGCTGAAGGACAATGCAGCAAAATTAAAGTCCGCTCATGCAGAATCACCTGGGATTCACACCAGGTAACCCAGACCTTCTAAACAAAATTACATACAGTACTCTCCTGAATTCAGCATGCTGCCGTATTGCAGGCTGCTGCTACTGCATGGCACGTTGAGTCTACAATATATTCATGCATGGCTGTGTCTGCAAAATAAAAAACATTTAACTTGATTGACGACTACAGATTAAATGGCAAAAGACAAGTCAAGGATATGTAAATGTCAGTGTTACAGTGACGTTAACCATAGGTGTTACCTTAACAGTAAGCAGTTTAATAGGCTATGAGTTTAACAGGTGGATCTGATAAGCTCATTATGCATGGAGATATTTTGCACTCTCATCATCTGTTGTGTCACAGATTTTAGGAGAATTTGTGTATGAGTGAGAGAATGTTTGAGAGAGAGAGAGAGAGAGAGAGAGACAGAGAGAGAGAGCCAGAGTGTGTGTGTGTGTGTGTGTGTGTGTGTGTGTGTGTGTGTGTGTGTGTGTGTGTGTGTGTGTGTGTGTGTGTGTGTGTGTGTGTGTGTGTGTGTGTGTGTGTGCGTGCGTGCGTGCGTGTGTGTGTGTGCATGTGTGTTGGGTGGCACATCTGCATCTGTGTCTGTATCTATGCTGCCTGGCTCATCCTGTGGTTGGTCGCCTACTCTAGATGTCTGCATAAGGTGCAGCTCCATCTCTAGAGAGCTTCATTATGGGTTTCTGTTTGTTCATCTGGCCCTGTCAATGTGTTGCCATTTTGTCTCGTTTGTCTATAAAGATTTGTCTATATGTAGTCTATGCGTTTTAAGTGAGTACACACCTTGCAGATTTGTCAGAACGCCTCTTTAAGTGTGTGCAAACAAGATGGAATCCCAGTTAAGTCCAGAAACAGCCACAGTGAAAAGCATGCTGAAAGCACCACGTAAGCACATGTATGATGGACTGTCATGGTTGGACTGTCCCTACGCCTGAACAATTTTACGTTTCTCCATTTTAGTGTTGCTTTAGTTGCACAAATGAACTTGACCCTGACCATCGATGATATGGCATTGGAGAATTGTGCCATTTATTTTTTATTAATAAATATTATCTCCTACCTACCAACCCATGTCCCCTCCCCCCACACACACGCCTCACACACACACACACACACACAAAAACGGCTGGGCAGTTGGGCACTTTTTCATCGTTGATCTGGAATAACTTTGGGACACCCTCCAATTGACTGAGTAATCTGAGTAAGGAAGCAAATGTGGATTATGAGGAAATGTGATTTTTTTTCCCGGCCATATAAGAAGCCTGAAACAATCAGAATGGTTGATGAGATGGAAATAGAATTAGCTGCAGGCAGCGAGAAACCCAATGTTCCACACCACCACCCAAGTGTGAGTGTGTGTGTGTGTGTGTAAGGGGTGTGTGTGTTTGTGTGCGAAGGGTAGGTGTGTGTGTGTGTGTGTGTGTGTGTGTGTGTGTGTGTGTGTGTGTGTGTGTGTGTGTGTGTGTGTGTGTGTGTGTGTGTGTGTGTGTGTGTGTGTGTGTGTGTGTGTGTGTGTGTGTGTGTGTAGGTGTGTGGTCATAGAGGAGTGAGGGAGGAGAATGCAAGTAAAATATTCAGAAATATAAACCTTGTGAGAATAGGCCCTCTCTTACTCTAACTGGGGTTTCTTAAATTCCAGAGATAACAATGACAATGGGAAAGCCTCACTTGATTATTAACTTATGAAATGATATCTGCTCATCATAAACCATGTCCTCACCACAGACACACACACACACACACATAGACTAACACACACACTTATGTACGCTTGTCTGTCTCCTTGCAGATAAACTGTAGTGAGAAGGACATACAGTACTGTAGACTGTGCCAAAAAAAAAAAGAGAAAAAAGAAAAAAAAGAAAATTGAGATAGAGAAACCCGGCGTCCAGGAAAAATAAGACAAGAGTGAAAGAGACCTCAGTGTGTGCGGTGCGGTTGGTCCGTGTCTTATCTGTCACGGTGGTCTGCAGTGGCAGCCGATGGCTCATACTGCGCAGCTGAATGAGACTCTCTCAGCTCACTCAGTCAACTCGCCCCCCCCCCCGTCCCCCGTCCCCCCTCCCCCACCCCGCCACCAAAATGAGTCACCAGGTGTTCTCCTCCTCTGCACTTAGCACAACCCCCCCAGGACTGACCCCCTTTCCCCCGCTGCTGCAGGACCCCCTCTGGAAGACTTCCTGTTTTCCCTTAAGAAGGCCCACGCTGCCACTGGTCACTTGCTGACCCCCTGGAAAGCAAAGAAAGAATAAAAGAAAGAAAGAAAGAGAGGGAGAGAAAGGGACGGAAGGGAGGATGAGGTTATAGATTTCTTTTTTTTTCTGAAGGAGTCAAGACTGACGACAGAAATAGAAAGAGACTATTATGGGATGAGTCAGGGCCTTGAGGGGCACAAGGTTCAGGTTTACTTTCCAGCAGAGGTGTTCTCTGAAACCAGGTCAGGCCTCCGGGTGGGGTGGGGAGACTTCTACTCTCCTCTCCTCTCCTCTCCTCTCCTCTCCTCTCCTCTCCTCTCCTCTCCTCTCCTCTCCTCTCCTCTCCTCTCCTCTCTTCTCTTCTCTTCTCCTCTCCTCTCCTCTCTTCTCCTCTCCTCTCCTCTCCTCTCCTCTCCTCTCTTCTCTTCTCTTCTCTTCTCCTCTCCTCTCTTCTCCTCTCCGTGTGAAGCTGGGTAGAGTTCCAGTGCGTGCTGATCCACAAGAAGACCAGGGATTTAGCTACGCTCTGGGAATCTTTTTCACACAGAGAGAAAGAGAGAGAAAATGTGTGTGTCTTGAAATGTGTGTGTGTGGGAGTGAATGTGTTTTGTAGTGTGAATAGGGGTGTGTGTGTGTGTGTGTGTGTGTGTGTGTGTGTGTGCGTGCGTGTGAATGTCTGTATTTATGGTATGAATGAGTGTGCGTGTGTGTGTGTGTGTGTGTGTGTGCATGTGTGCACGTTTGTGAGCATGACATCAAGTGATCATTCGGAATCCCCAGCACCAGATGAGTGAGTGGAGTGAGTGTAACGTAACGGGTGTGTGGCGTGATGTGAGTGTGTGAGCGGACACAATGACAGGACGTGGTCCGGTGGCGGCCATCCTGTTGGCCACTCCAGGCATTTCCTGCCACTCTGGCGATGACTGGCAATGTCTGACCCTTCCGCTATAGCGCACTCTAAACAAGCGTGCAACTGTTTTTTGTTAGCGTTGTTGTTGACAGCTATGGACAGTTAGGGATGTTTTTGTTCAAATTCTGAACTCTGTGTAAACACCCCCAGTGAACTCAGTCGGTTTGCATTGACCAGGTCTTGTTTCTGCTGTATTCTAGTGTGTGGCAGATACAACAGAGTCAGTCACGTTTATGAAAGATCCTTCTCTGGAGCGTGGTGGCACTCTATTGGTTTCTTGTTAATGCTCATCTACAGGATGGCTTAGCCTAGTTTATGAAGGATGCTTTATGCTTAATGACTTTTTCATTGGATCCTCTCAAACTGCGGTCCTCTAACAAGATTTAGCAGCGGGGGGAAGATTTAGTTTGCCTGGGTAGTTATATTTATGCTGTATTTAAATGTGTGTGTGTGTGTGTGTGTGTGTGTGTGTGTGTGTGTGTCTGTGTGTGTGTGTTTGTGTGTGTATTAGTGTGTTTGAGCACGTGTGTGTGTTTGTGTGCACATGTGTGTGTGTGTGTGTGTGTGTGTGTGTGTGTGTGTGTGTGTGTGTGTCTGTGTGTCTGTGTGTTTGTGCACGCATGTGTGTGTGTGTGTGTGTGTGTGTGTGTGTGTGTGTGTGTGTTAGGGTGGGGTTGGAAGATGGGAGAGAGAGTAAAACGAAACAGGAAAAGTGAAAGACAAACCTTTGCTGTTTACGTACGTGCCTCTGCCCTGCATGTGGGCCCAGTCATTGCCTCTCCCTCACAGTTCCCCAGCACGACTCTTCACCCAGTGGGTGTATTACCCAGTGTAGTTATGGCTCGCTGAGGAAAGGCCTCCTGTGGCTATTGCGTCTGATCATCGGGATAGCTCTGTTCCTGACATGACAGGCGCGGTGGTTTGCCCATGTATTATTAATATGTTTCATTATTTATGGCACGGTGTCTGCCGTGTTCCCCCCTAAGTGGGCCTGTCGTCAGATGACAGGTGTGTGTCTGTAGGAGGCGTATCCGTGCTATGATCTGTATATTTTATATATATGTGTGTGAGTGTGTGTGTGTGTGTGTGTGTGTGTGTGAGGATGGGATTGTATGTATTTTGTCCCAGAAAGCACAAGTGTGGGAGTATTCCAAGGAGGTGGTGAAAAGATATAATGCAACAAATTGTGTGTGTGTGTGTGTGTGTGTGTGTTTGTGTTTGTGTGTAAGTGTGGTTGAGTCTACAGTAGTTGATGTGTGTTTGCATTTGTGTCTGTGTGGTTGAGTCTTACTGATGTGTGTGACAATGTGTGTGTGTATGTGTAGTTGAGCACAACGGATGTGTGTGTTAATGTGTGTGCGTGTGTGCTTGTGTGTGTGTTTGAATGTGTGTGCGTACAGTATATGTGGTTGAGTCTAACTGATATCTAACTTAATGTGTGTGCGTGTGTGTGTGTGTGCAGGTGGGGAACCCTCGTGTGGAGCTGACACTGTCGGAGCTGCAGGAGATGGCATCGCGGCAGCAGCAGCAGATCGAGGCCCAGCAACAGATGCTTGTCGCCAAGGTAACCCTGACTTATTCATTTCTGGCGCATTTCTTAGTCTGTTTTTTTCCTCAGATCATCCGCTGCATAGGCCACTTGCATGCAGTGGCAGTGCGGGGGCAGTGGTAGCGTGGTGGTTAAGGAGCCGGACTAGCATGCAGTAGCCTGGAAAGTCATGGGTTCAGTACCACTGCTTCCACTGTTGTGCCCTTGAGCAAGGCACTTAGCCCCTAATTGCTTTGGGGACAATGACGCTGTAATTGAATTTACATATTTAAGAATGGAATATTGTTACGATAAAATGCGTTGTCCGCTGTTGTGGAAATTCGTCTTTGGATGAAAGAGTCTGCTGAATTAATAAATGTACGTAAATGCAAGTGCATGCTTTCTGATAAAAGAAGGGTCACTAATGTCAGGATGCTCAATGTAGCATACCGCGAAAATGTGATGATACAGCTTGATCATGTTTGCATCATAACTCATTCACTTAGTATGGGCAGATCTAGAAATGTAAACCAGTCTGGGTTGCATTGTTTCTATATATGGTATGAATGAGTGTGTGTGTGTGTGTGTGTGTGTGTGCAGAAAGCATATTGAAGTCTCAAACACTTCATTGTTTAGGCCATTGGAGCTTTGTTTGTTGTTGAGTGTATTTGCCAGCAAAGCCATTTTGTGCTGGATGCTCTCCAGGCCTGCTTAATAAATCACCCTTACATGTCATATCGACCATGGCCACAACTACTCAGCTTGCAGGGCTCCTATGGTTAGATTGTGTGTGTGTGTGTGTGTGTGTGTGTGTGTGTGTGTGTGTGTGTGTGTGTGTGTTTTAAGGGGCCTGTACCACGTGTGTGTGTGGAGCCATGGACATGTGACACATGTAAACATAGGAACGTGCCTGCTTGAACTTGGAAGGACAAAGCCAGTGTGTCGATCCCCGTCATGTGTTAGCTAATGGAATTCACTACATATTCCTAGAGGCATTCAGAATTGATACATGTCAGCTCACATGTTTGTACAGTGTGTGTGTGTGTGTGTGTGTGTGTGTGTGTGTGTGTGTGTGTGTGTGTGTGTGTGTGTGTTTGTGAGTGCTCAGGGGCAGATGAATACAGCGTGCTGACCTTTCATCACATTGATGTGCAGAGCTCAGGAGACTGTGACCGTTTCGCCACATTTGTGTGGTCAGAGGTGACGAGATGGCTCTAACGCAGAGCTACAGTACGCTCACCCCAGGGTCCTTCACTAGGTCAAGGGTCACACACTTCGGTGCTGATTCACATCAGTGTTCCCCATACTCGGCCCTCAGAAATCCTATTTCCACCAGGCTATGATAATGAATGAGACCATTTGGAATTAAGTTCATGGTTGAACGGTCAACATAGTTGACAAGATTGATAATGATATGAGTCATTACTCATGATCTAACAGTTGTGTTACACAGTAATAAAAATATATCAGCAGAAGGTGATGGTAAAGAATTTGTAATAAGTTCAATAAGAAAAGTTGGCGTCTTTGTACTGGCCTACACGGGTTTCAGTAGTGACATTTTTTCTTTCATTTCTTGCATAATGCCGGAACCTAAATTACCTTTTTTTTCTGTCTAGCAAATGCTATTTGTAGCTGAAACAACCCATTGAGACTTCAAAAAGCCTAACCTTTAATTGTTCCGGCTCGAACTAGCCATGTATGTTTCCACAGAAAAGTCCTATTGGGCTCCTCTACAAGAACAATAACTTCCAGGAACAACTATTGTTCATCTGCATTGTCACCAGCAGACACGCTGTTCAGATCTTTGTGTGACTCTTTATCACGTGAGAACCAGTTCAGCCTTAAGTTCACCGTGTTATGGTTCACGTCGACGACAACAAACATAGACTAGCACTCCCTGGATGACGCTAGCTTACGGGGTGACAGTTTATTCAGCTTAAGGTTCAGTGTGTGATAGTTGATAGTCGTGTTGGAGTACAAACACAGCAGCGTGGAGAACGATGTGGTGCCAGGGACATGGAGCTCTTTTCCGAAGAACAACAGGAAGTGATCCGACGGACACAGGAAATGAGATCAGCAGTGGGCTGCAGCTGGTAGGAAAGGGGTGGTCATGGAGGCCAGTACGTGAGGGGGTGTGTGTATGTGTGTGTGTGTGTGTGTGTTTCTATGTGTGTGTGTGTGTGTGTGTGTGTGTGTTTCAGTGTGTGTGTCTCTGTGTGTGTGGTCTGTGAGTGGGAACAGAATCATAGGAGGATGAGAGGGTGGAGCAGAGGTGCCTGTCTCTATGTTGAAACTCCAACTACTCATTTTCCCGGGAAATCTAGCTGGAATCCAGTGGAATTATGAGAACAGCTGGTGCAGTGGGTTGTGTCATTTTGCTGTCAGTTTCTCCTTCTACTTCTTCATTTATAAATCAACGTGGACTGCGTCTGTACGAAAGTTGATCTCTTGTAAGGTAATCCTGAATTGATAATGTATTGTTCATCACCACAACATTTTACATGAGATCAGTTTGGTTTGGAGAATAGTTTCTTTTTGTCGTTATCTATGTATGAGTTCCGCAGTATTCAGTGATATTTATGTTTATGTATGATGTATGATTGTGTCAGAATGTGTGCGGCGCATTGTCGAGTTAGCTTGCAGTAAAGGCGTTTTGTTCTTTGACTTTAACACAGCATTCTGATGAGTTAGCACTTTGTGTCTCACTCTCTCTCTCTCTTTCTCTCTCTCTCCCTGTCTCTCTCTCACTCACTCTCACTGTCTCTCTCTGTCTCTCTCTCTCTCTCTCTCTCTCTCTCTCTCTCTCTGTCCCTCTCTGTCCGTCAGGCCCGGCTTTGTGTTTGCTCGTTCTGGACCTGGTCAGAACAGTCGAGTCAGCACATGCGTGTGCAGCAGTGTGTCCTCCTGTCTTTCTGTCTTTCATTCTTTGGGGTCGTTTTCATCAAAGCCCCCGGTCACTTTGAGCCCCGTGGTCGATTTCCACTCCGTATGCACAGTTATTTGGGCTGTAATGAGGATGCTACTTGTCTCCAGTTGCCAAGTTGCAATGTCAGGTGTGGGTGATAGTGTTGGTTGCGCTCCAAGCACACTAATGTTTTGTAGTCAAATGCAAAATGGTATGGGCCAGTTGATTACGTCTCTCTTACATTATGTCTTTTGGTCTGTCGGTCCATTTTCTCTTTCTCTCTCTTTATCTTTTTATTCTACCTTCCCTTTGCCCCCGATCCTGTATTCTTTCATAGCTTTCCACTGTTCGTTCTGAGGTGTGTGGTGTGTTTTGCCTCGTTTTGTGTGTGTGTGTGTGTGTGTGTGTGTGTGTGAACTTTGTTTATGTGTGTGCATATGTTCCCAGTGCATGGTCATAAGAGTGCCTCCACACCTCGCATGAGCCTGCCTTGTGATCGTTTTCTCCCTTGCCATCTGTAATTTACTGTTTCCCCCTCCTCTCTATCCCTCCCTGCTCTCCTCTCCTCTTTTCTCCTCTCTAATGCTATTTGCATCCCCCTCTCTCTCTCTCTCTCTTTCTCTCTCTTCTGTCTCTCATCCACCCATCCCCCTCCTCCTCCTTTTCCATTCCCTCTCTTTCCTCTTCATCATTTTCTCTCCTCTCTACCTTAATCTGCTTTCCACCCCACCTCTCTCTCCTCTATCACTCTCTCTCTCTGCCTCTCTCTTCTCTCTGCATCCCTCCCTTCCCCCCCTCCCTCCCCCCCGTGTGCAGGAGCAGCGTCTGCGTTATCTGAAGCAGCAGGACGGCAGGCCGGGCCAGTCGGTGCCCGAGGCGGAGAAGCTGCAGCGTCTGAAGGAGCGTGTGGACAGCCAGGAGGCCAAGCTCAAGAAGGTCCGCGCCATGAGAGGACAGGTGGACTACAGCAAGGTCATCAATGGAAACCTGTGTATGTACACTACACTACACTACACAACACTACGCTACGCTATACACTACACTACACTACGCTACGCTACACTACACTACACTACACTACACTACACTACACTACACTAGACTACGCTACACTACACTACGTTACACTACACTACACTACACTATGCTACGCTACACTACACTACGCTACACTACACTACACTACGCTACACTACACTACGCTACACTACACTACGCTACGCTTACCACACTGCAGCAAGGGCTCTTACATTTAAGCACCTTCTCAGGACAGTCTCATGTAACAGAGGTCGTCTATCTCCTCTCTCGATCACTGCGTTGTGTTTTTAATTGACTGCAAAATTGCACCGAATATGCAGGGAAAAGTGGGGAAATTCAGAGAAGCATAACCAACCCTGCTACACTCACACATCACATACAGTAATGCCTCATATCAACATACAGTATTGTATACAGTGTGCCTGTGTGTGTCTAGACGTAGACAACAGAATGGTTAGCTTCATCTGTGTATAAATCAGATTTGTTCAGATAAAAAAATAATCCCTACAGCTGCATTACAACAGACATTCCTCTGCGAGGCAGAGCAGAAGATTTAACCACAAACAAGATATTGTGTTCCCAAGAGCAGCAGTTTGGCTTGGCTTAAGTTATGCTTGTACTTTTTTCTGGGGGACTTTTTGGGAAGCCTATCCTCCTCTATCCGCCTGCGCATGTGTGTGTGTGTGTGGCTATATCGGTGTGTTTTGACGCCCACGCGCAGCTGTTTTTGTGAAGTCACTGCCGTCTTTGTTCCACTGCGTGAACTTGCTCAATCAGCTGCTGCTGCTGCTGGGGAGTCCCAGTCACTGGGCGACGTGGGGGCGGCGGCGGCGGGCGGCGGCCATTTTGGATGTTTGGATCCGAGGGTGTGGCAGTGGTGGAACAGGAGGCGGAGAACAGCTGGGAGGGGTTAGCGCTGGGCCCTGGCCTTGGAGGGGAGGGCACATTCGGAAGATGTCACGCCTGGCGTGTTTGGCCTTCACTTTTGGCTGTGTCAATTTTCGGTCATGACTCAGTGGAGGGGAGAGAGAGAGAGAGAGAGAGATTGAATGATTTAGAGCGATAGATTGAGAGAGATTTAGAGAGACAGTGACAGAGGGAGAGTCTGAGAGAGAGAGAGAGAGAGAGAGAGAGAGAGAGAGAGAGAGAGAGAGAGAGAGAGAAATGAAAAGATAGCATCTGTCTGCAGGGACGCATTAAGCCTTTCTCCATCATCACGCTCTCTCACTCTCACGAGGTCACTCAGCTTCTAGCAGGAAACCACTGCAACCGCAAAACACACGCACACACACACACACACACACACACAGTCAGACACACCCACGTCTTAACCCTGTCGCCGTACACACAGTCATCCGTCTGACACATGTTCGTCTGGCCGTGTGTTGTCGTGTCCTCTTCCTCAGCGGCGGAGATTGAGCACGTGAGCAACCTGTTCCAGGAGAAGCAGGCCGAGCTGCAGGCGGCCGTGCTGAAGGTGGACACGCTCACGCAGCAGCTGGACGACCTGCGCAGGGGACGCCTCAACGGCCTGCAGCCTCTCGGGGGGCCCATCAGCGGGGCCGCCGCGCTCGAGCTTCGCAAACTCTACCAGGAGCTGCAGGTACACACAGTATGCTTTGTATACATACTGTACATACAGTATATGATACGCTTTGCCATATAAAATATGTTTTTTATTCAGGAATGTGTTATATCTAAAAGATTATAAAGATTTTGTTCGGAAAACAATAACTGAAATCACTATCGGCAGCATCCGCACAGCATTTTTGCGCATTTGATACAATAATAATTATACACTTATAAGTTAATATAATAATACATGTGCATGTAAAAATCATATGTTAGTACAGCATACTGTATTGTCTAAGTACATACAGTAGTGTGTATTATATCTATGAAATCATTCATCAGATCTAGCCTCAGTTAGTTGCAAAAAGTCCACCAAGAACTCCAGGCATGTGCAGTGCGATCACATTGCTCAGATACGCGGCATACATGCTCCATGGTGGCGTTCCTCATTTATCCGGGCTGGGTTGCACCTGTTCTGGTGTTGGTTGGCACTGTTGACTGCAACATGGCACTGGGCTGTAGGCTCAGCCCACTTTCATTAGGATATTTTACTTTTATTAAAAATGTTGCTTTTAATGTTGACATTGTCTTCTGCAGAAAGATCATATCTGGAATAGTACACGTGTGATTATATTATCATAATTCTATAATGATTATGCGTTTTTGTGGAGTTGTGGGCTAATTGGTGTCAATTGATAGTGATATGGTATTTGATTTGTATTTTACAATGTTGCTATTTTCCACCCAATCTTCTTATGTTTGTTCTTCACATGATTATGGTTCATTGGGCTCAACCCTCACCAAGCTCTTGAGGCCTGCACTTATAGGTCACTTTGAGAACAGTTCTCTTTTATTCAGCTCAATCTCCAAAAACAGCACATGATCACAGTTTAACGAGACCAGAACAGTCGCCCTGAGGGCATGACTGACTCCAATGGTTGGTTCTGCATTTAGACAGTGGAGTGTACTCTTAAGTCCGTCTGTGCGTGATATAACTGTAAGATGTCGGACTGAACTGCAGAGGACACAAGTCTACCAGTCATTATTTTTTAATGTAACGAGCTGGAGGATTAAGAAAACTTCAAACTGTCTTTGATCATATTTTTGTCCCTTCTGCTTGAATGTATTGCTTAACATAACTCATGTATTTCTCTCTTATACATGTTTTTCTCTTGCTTTTCTTCTTTTCTTTCTTTTTCCTCTTCACATTCTCTCTTTCCAACACCCTGCCCGTTGCCCTCCGACTCTTCTCTCCTGTTTCTCTGTCCCTCTGTTGTCTCAGATCCGTAACAAACTCAACCAGGAGCAGAGCAGCAAGCTGCAGCAGCAGAAGGAGATGCTCAACAAGCGCAACATGGAGGTGTCCATGATGGACAAGCGCATCGGCGACCTGCGCGAGCGCCTCTACAAGAAAAAAGCCGAGGCACGTCTCCCTCAGCACCGCAGCGTAAGGCCAGGAGCAACCAGGAAGATGCTTACACAGACGCTAACACAGATGCTAAATGCTACAGAAGTAGAAACTTATTCAGATACTCCTACAGACGCTAAAACAGACACTAGATGCTACAGAAGTAGAAACTTATTCAGATACTCCTACAGATTCTAACACAGATGCTAAAAGCTACAGAAGTAGAAACTTACTCAGATACTCCTACAGACGCTAGCACAGATGCTAAATGCTACAGATGTAGAAACGTATTCAGGTACTCCTACAGATGCTAACACAGATGCTAAATGCTACAGAAGTAGACACTTAATCAGATACTCCTACAGGTGTTAATGAACTCACACAAGATCAAAATAAAATCAAAATAAAATCAAACAAGGTTGTAGGTGCTAAGATGGATGGATGAATACCCTGACAGATACCTTGCCCATATGGATACTAAGCTAACAGTATTAGCTACTGTCTGATCCAGAATAACTAGTAGTGCAGCAAGGCCAACCTGACATGTTTACTGTCCATGTGCTCATTTAGGAGATGTATTTACCCAAAGACTCTCAGTAGCACAGTGAGAGGAAAAAATCTAGCAGAGCTCAGTCGTAGCCTGTGCTGAGTGGGTCTATTAGTTGAGCTGCTCGATGGAGTTTCTGTTTGAACCATCTGGTATTAGAGTCAGCAGCTGGTGATCGTGAGACTATTTTTGTATTCTGTATAGCATAACCCTTACAAATGAGGTTAGAGCATGGCCTAACATACAGAGTAAGATACGTATAGAATTACCCATGCACTTAAGCATGCATGTAGACATACTGTATGTGTACACACACATGCACACTCACACACACACATGCACACACACACACACACGCACACACACACATACCAACATAATTTAGCAGAGGTAAACAAAATATACAAATGCAATATTTGTGTTGAAGCATGAAACAGACACTAGATGCCAATAGAGGTTCACAGATTCCTTACAGACATTAATGCCTAAAAATGCACACACAAGCACATTTGCTAACACAGATGTTATTAAGATGCTGATGCAGTCACTTGTGTAGGAAACAACCACTCACTCGGCACTCAACATGGCTACTGTGCTAACCAGTCTTCCTCCTCCTCTCTTCGCTCAACAGCTGAGCCGGATGAACGGACCTCCGTCCCCCCAGCCTGGCTCGGGCAGCTCGGGTCGGGTGGCAGCTGTGTGCCCCTACATCCAGGTGCCTGTGCCGGGCAGGCAGGAGGGGGGCTATGTGTTGCCCCCCGACCCCCTCAAGCCTCAGTCGCTCGCCATGACCGCCACCGTCAACCACGCTCGCTCCAAGTCCGGTCAGTTTCTACCTCCTCCTCTGTCTCGGTTTCATTCATATCCATATTGGCTCGGTCAAAGAAGTGAAAAATTGCCTAACATTGGTTCTGGTTATCAGAACCTCCTTAAAGTTACTGTACAGACAAAGGAGCACTTATGGGCAGTATATCTCTCTTATTGGAAAGGAATTCCTTTTTGTGGTTTCGCTGAGTAAAATGCGCTCAGAGTTCACTGGTCTTAAATCCAGCATGGGTTCTACTTAGCTTCTCACAGGCCTGGAATTGTAGACATTGATTACATATCGGTTTACTGCCAAGAGCCTGTATAACGTTTCCAGCTCCTCTGTAAACAACATCTTTTGCTTGCTGTCTGCTACTGGTTTCATTCTTTGTCAAAAAAGAAAAGAAAATCATCTTCTACTTTTTTTTAATTTGCTTGTTTTGTTTTGTTTTTATTTTCTGTTGCTTGGTTTTCTGGCTAACTCTCCTCTTTTCTGTGTATTCTGTCTCGTCTGTGGACCCTGTCTCCTCCTTCCCTTGTTCTTGTCTTTGTTGCTCTTTTGTCATCTGTGTATTTTTTGTTTCTGTCGGGTTGCTGGGCTGTTTGGTGGGTGGTTGTGCGTGTGTGTATGTGTGTATGTGTGTGTGTGTCTGTGTCTGTGTGTGTGCGTGTTTGGTGTGTGTATGTGTTTGGTGTATGT
The DNA here is from genome assembly GCF_963854185.1 of Sardina pilchardus. Classification (NCBI taxonomy): domain Eukaryota; kingdom Metazoa; phylum Chordata; class Actinopteri; order Clupeiformes; family Clupeidae; genus Sardina; species Sardina pilchardus. Next base: position 2,586,917 of record NC_085013.1, read on the forward strand.
TTGGTGTGTGTGTGTGTGTGTGTGTGTGTGTGTGTGTATCTGTTTGGTGTGTGTGTATCTGTTTGGTGTGTGTGTATGTGTTTGGTGTATGTCTGTGTGTGTGCGTGCGTGCGTGCGTGCGTGTGTGTGTGTGTGCGTCGTGGTGGTGGTGTATGATGGGATGATGTTGTGGTGGTGGACCCAGCAGAGGAGGAGGGGTGTGGCGGTGGAGGTGTGCGTAAGCCCCTGGGCCCCTGGAAGGTGTCAGATTTAGACATCATAACGGACCCCTCGCTGGTGCCGTCCACCGCAGACGAGGCAGAAGGGCTCGCGGCCCCCTCAGAGCCCGCAGGGGCCGACTGTGATTCCAGTGAGTCTTCAGGATGCAGGAGGAGGACTGCAGGGGTCTATGAGAACACACACACACACACACACACACACACACACTCACACACACACACATATATGCACACACACACACACACACATACACACACACACACACACATACACACATATATACACATACACACATACACACACACACACACACACACACACACACACACACATACACATATATACACACACACACACACACACACGGACATGTCCAGTCATGTAAATCAACGCTGGCACACATAGATTCACATGCATAACGGACATGTTGATATTGCACTGACATACATATTTACATCAGACATGGTATTGTATTATTGTAATATACACAAAATGTTCTTTTGGATGTATAAACACCCTTAGGCAAAGTGTATATACAGACATAAATTGTTTTGTCCCAGACCAAAAATATAATTTTCACATACTGAATGACCTAGAAACACAAGCAGTTTGCTGTCAGAGATAAACCAAATGAAGGAGTGTGAATGCATTGTAATTAATGTCTACACAATATGTAGTATTCGAACCTAATATATCAGAAACGATAGCCTTCCTGATGTCAAAGTTGTAGTCATGTTGTAGTTTAACCAGTTTGACGCCTATAGAAACCACATCATTAGTGTGCAGCATCCAGTGCACTAACCCTGTTGTAGTTCGCAATACTCTACTCAGCACCTTAGTAGAGAATTGATCATCCATCCTTCCCCTCTTTTTGGTCCTGTTTTGGGACACAGCGATATTGATTTCTCAAGCACTACTGTAATGTGTAATGTGACCCAACCCCGCCCCCCCCCCCCCCCCCACCCCCCAACACCCTTCCTCCTTCCAAAAAAAAAAGAGAAAGAACAAGAAGCATGTTTCAAACGCAGCCGGCTACTGAATGCAGGGAAGTGACTGCTTTCCTTACGCAACAGCAGCTTATTTAAACAAACAGACAAACAGAACAAAAGAAGAAAAAAGAGTAGAAAAACAGGAGGTCAGAGCGAGGGGAAAGGTTCTCTTCCAGTCTTTTGAGTTCAGGAAGTTCCGGAAGCGAGTGGAAAAGAGTGGTTTTGATGGCGTAAAGGTCAGACCCCACTTTAGCCTTTCATCCCCGTTGCGTAACAGCTCATCTAGAATTTAACAGGGTTGTGTTTTTTTTTTTTTTTCATTCAGAATCTTAAAAAAAGAAAGTTTACGAGGTGGTAGCGGCGGTGACAGGAGGCTGTGCTTACTGTACGCTCAGCTCTGCTTTTCAAAGAGAGGAAAAAAAGAGAAATAGACAATCTCGTTCAAAGTGAAAAGGAGAGAGAGAGAGAAAAAAACAATCAACAGATAAACAAGACCTAGAGACAGAATGCTGTCTTCCCAGTAAACACTGTAGCTCAACTCGTCACTCAGAGTTTGTTTTGCTGTAAACGTTCTCATTTCATTCCTTCCTGGAGGCTGAAGAATCTCCTTGTAGGTTTCTATGGATACCGACAATGTAAAAGCTCTTAGATATGATGTAACTAGCATGGAAGAGGACTGAACATGATTCTAATGGCAGAAACAGAAACCATGAACTGGCCAGTAGACATAAGACATGCATGTCGTCTATATAGATCACCATATTGACTATAGACAGCTATGTCAATGTACATTACATTACATTACATTACATTTGGCTGATGCTTTTAAGCCAAAGCGACTAACAACATGGTAAATAGTTAAACATTTTTTTTTAAAAGAACAATTCAAAAGTAAGGAAAACATTGCAAAGGGCATACAGTATATAAAATATACCAAAGGGCTGATGGTGTGGATGTATGACACAGGGCCTATAGATATGATCAAAGATCCTTCATTGCTGACAAGATCAACATAATGCATCTCTATGGAAGCAAAATTCGAACAGTTCCTGTCTGCTTAAAGAGGCGTGTCGCAAAGTCGTCATAGTGGGATATCGATCTCTGTCAGATTGGCAAGCAGTTCAGTTCGAATGTAACGTCACTTTCTAGGTCTGCTTAAAGGGGGCTTTCGCCCCCTTCCCCTTTGCGAAAACAGAACGGGGAAATGTTCGAACGTTTGCGCCTCTCGCTCCGCTTTATCCCTCTCTGATATGATGGCCCAGGACAGCAGATACACACTGGCTGTGGGGGTACCGTAGTTGATATGTGGAGGCGGCGTGCAGACAGGAGGTGGAGTGGGAGAGCGTAAGACATGGGGTCTGTAATCCAGCTGAACCTGCGTGAACTGGACTCGGAGAGAGAGAGAGCGAGAGCAGAGCGTGCGAGACAAACACTCACCAGCCTCGTCTGTCACGCCCTTCACACACTAGACTTGCCCCTGAGATGTAATTAAGATTAGGGGTGTGTGGAGGGACACCCTGTGAATGAATTAGCTAAAAGCTTGATGGTGTGTGTGAGCGTGTGTGTGATTGCGTGCGTCTGTGTGAGTGGTAGACGGCACGCAGGTGTGTGTGTGCGTGCGTGTGTGTGTGTGATTGCTAATGTGAGTGAGATGAGTGAGTGCGGCTCCATTTTCACTGGCTGGCAGCTTTAAGGATCCTCTCAAACTACATCTCAGCTACTCTATCAAGAGCCATCGCACAGCTTCAGGCACATCTTCACATTGTCCTGAGCTCCCTCCCTCTCTTTCTCACTCACTCTCTCTCTCTCTTTCTCTCTCTCTCTCTCTCTCTCTCTCTCTCTCTCTCTCTCTCCTGTGATTTCCAGTGCTAATAGCGAATCTTCTCTCCAATTTCTTCCCTGTCTGAAACTAGTCTAGTGTTCTAACCCCACCTTCAGAATTTAATCTCCTAATGACCTAATCCATAAGGGCCTGCCCCTAAAGAACAGAACAGACTGTCCTCTAATTAGAGCAGTCAGTTAGAGCAAAGGAACTGTTATCCCTCTCTTTCTCTTTTCTTTTTGGCGCTCTCTCACTCTCTCGTTGTCGTCCACTCCGCAGCCAACGATGCAAACTGGCCAGCTCTCACCAAAAGCATGCCACCACTCGTACCTCCAGACAAGATGGCCGTCGGAATGCAGGGCGACAAGGTAAGAATCGGCGCTTTCGGCAGGTGTTTTTTTTTTTTGTCTTGGCTCCGTGGGAATTCATTCTTAGAATTTGTGTTATAATAATACACTTAACCTGCAGCATCCACTTATCTACTATATTTATGCAACATAAATCCTAGATTAAGGACTGGAAAATTAAAAAATTACAGGAGAAATGGACCATTTGTGTGACAGTAGAACAACTTAATACCACGCTCACCGCAGAAGAACCTTTTTGTTCATTGCTGTTGTGTAAGAGACTTATTGCAAGGCTCACTGCATGGCAGAGGATGTAAGGCCGTGCTGTGAGAGAAAGCGAGACCAGAGACAGTAGGCGATGTGAGCCCGCCCGCAGCACTCTCCTCTGTGATTAAAAAACGCAGAACATGAATATAAAACTGAACTAGCTCATAATGAAGCCCATGCATAATCACGTGTATAGTGTCATTTTCGGGACACTTTTCTTTTAGCTTCTGCTGCTCTTTTTGTTTTGGTTCTTAATACGACATTTTTACTTATGCGGTGTAAATATTTAAATCCTGCATAGTTGATTTTTCTATAGAAAACACATTTTAAAAAATATGCTAATTGTGCATATGTTCGATTTGTATCCAGAGCCTGGACTCGAACAGGCTGGTGGGGGCAGTGACCGCTCTGTCCAAGCAGCCCCACCCGACCTACGGCACGTACCCCAGCGCGGGCCACCACTCCACCATCTGCTCCACCAGCTCGCTGCCCCGCTCCGCGCCCGCCACCCTGGCCTGGCAGCGCTCCTCGCCCCCCGCCTCGCGCTCGGCCTCGCAGCAGATCCAGCAGCGGATCTCGGTGCCCCCCAGCCCCTCCTCGTCCCAGACGGGGTCGCCCATGTTCCCCGGCGCCGAGAGGCCCGACCCTCCGCTGGCGGCCGCCGTGCGACCCTTCGTCACGGACAGGGGGTCCCGGCCGCAGTCGCCCCGCAAGGGCCCGGCCACCATGAACTCCAGCTCCATCTACCACATGTACCTGCAGCCAGCGGCTAAGGGCTACCCCAGCAGCAGCAGACCAGCAGTCAAGGCCGGTGAGTCCCAGTGGAGTAGAGTGAGGGAAGAGATGCATGAAAGAATGGACCCTTGTACCATCATTTCCCAACTATAAGCTAGTAGTTTATACATTGATTTTGCCAAATTTCTGCTATCAGCTATGAGGTTAATACACGGGTGACAGTTAAAACACTGTGACACATAAAACACTGTCCCACGGCTTATCCACAATCCAGCTAATACACAGGAAATTACTGTAAAGAAAGAGAAAAAAAGAAAAGTGGCTTAAAGAGACTGTTCAATCTCTTTTAAGGCAATTGCCTCATTCATTTTGTCCAATGCTTTTGCTATTTTGTCCTTTTTTTGTAAATTAATTTAAATTCAACTGGAAGCATTGATGGATGGGTCGATGAAGTTGAAATAGTGCTTCTTAATTCCGGCTGCTTAACTCCAGGCTCATGGAACTCATGTTTTAATGAAGAGACTTGATAGATTTAAGATGTGTGTGATTTAAAAATTCTCCTTCAACCCCCCCCCCCACGCCTCCCTCTCTCTTCTCCAGTCTATGGGAAGCCGGTTCTACCCTCCAGCTCCACGTCTCCCTCCCCGGTTCCCTTCCAGCACCAGAGCAGCCGCGACGAGCCGGACGCCGAGGGCGCCCCGCTGCCCGCGCCCAACGTGGAGAACATCCCGCGGCCCCTCAGCCCCACCAAGCTCACGCCCGTGGCCCACTCTCCGCTGCGCTACCAGAGCGACGCCGACCTGGAGGTGCTCCGGCGCAAGCTGGCCAACGCGCCGCGCCCGCTCAAGAAGCGCAGCTCCATCACCGAGCCCGAGGGCCCCGCCGGGCCCAACATCCAGAAGCTTCTGTACCAGCGCTTCAACACGCTGGCCGGGGGCATGGAGAGCGGCGCGGTGGGCACTCCGTTCTACCAGCCGGACAGCCCGCTGAGCTACATGGGCCCGCCGATGATCCTGAGCGAGGCGGACACCACCAATGGGAACTCGCCCGTGCCCGACAGCCTGGCGATGCCACCTGCCGCGGAGGCGCCCGCACCGGACGTCCCCCTGCCTCCGCCGTCTGGGTCACCTCCGGCTTCGGATGCCAACGAGAACAGGCTGGCGCATCCCTGCGCTGACACGATAGCCAGCGCTCAGATTGCCGTCGCCGCCCAGCCCTCCCCTCAGACGTCAAGGCTGGCAGCGCCCGACACCACGGAGGACAACAGCAACAATAACCACCACCACCACCAAAGTGGCCCCACAAAAAATGCCCAAAGTAGCCCAGTGCCTGAGGCTCGAACCCCTCCCGCCGAGCCCGAATCGCCGCCTAAAGCTAGATCGCCCCCGACTCCATCGGTGAGTGAATCAGTAAGCGGAGAATGTGACCTGATATGCTAAGTGTCTATCTTTGTTTCAAATTTCATGTGACCTGTGGAATTTGAAATCTGAACTAGTTCACATCCAGCAGGAATCTCTTAATGGTGCAATTATAGCACCTAGAAGCTAGGCAGGCTAAAAATAACACAAAAAAAGGAAGTCAGGACGTGATTATCCTCTGACGTGTCCAAAATTAAAATGCAAAATGTGAAGCATGCAATGCATGCCAGCCACGCCGAGGTCTAATTTGTGCACCCAGATTTGGGATGGGTATTTGAGCACTTCTTCCCACACGGTTAGCGGGAAACGCTAAAATTAGCATTAGCGTTAATGCTACCTTCTGACTAGCTCTGGCAACTTCAGCTGGCTCTTTGGGCAGGCCAGACGCAGTTGCACACAAACACAAACCTCATGCATATTTGATGAGGCATAAGTGTGTGGGGAAACACTGAGCGCCAGCTTTATTTACCCTCTCACCCCTTTGGCTGACGACGGCTCCTGGCCCCGCGTGGTGCTAACTTCAGCGAGATAGCCCTGCCTGCCGCTGTGCGCTGAGGCGCGAATTAAAGAGATTTGAACTGGGGCACTCGATTCGTCAGTCGCTGCCTTCATCACGTGCACAAAGCCATGTCATGCCAGCCAGCCACCCAGGCTTCCTCTTAGGAGAGCCAGAGAAGCGTTTAGGTTCCCTCATAACACAAGCACACATAAAAATCACAGTAAAGTCAACAGTAACAGCGTGAGGTAGTCAAAGTGTTTTGAAGATATTTTGTGCTGGTTGGCAGAGCTTGCATGGGCTTGGCGCTTCAGGCCTGGCATCATTGCACGTCTGTGAGCATTGAACAACAAACACCTGTGCTTGGCGTAAACGAAACGGAAACGTCACATGACTGCACATCTAGATTAGCTTGTTTGGCACACCGAGCACCTGAGACACAGATAGCGAGAGCGTAGGGTAGCCAAACCTTCTGAAGGAGAGCCAGAATACAGCACAGTTACACCAGGCAAGCAGCTGAAGTGTTCTATTAGCAGGGCACTGTTCTATAGCTTCCACTATCTAGTGAATGGAACTGGCTACACCAGACGTGATAGCACCACGTACAATCAATTCAGAATGTATAGAAAATTGGAATAGATCATAAAAATATACAGACATATGGTATATATATAAATATGCAACACATATTTTTTCAGTGTCTGCAAAAGCATGCCACTGATGTCACTCTGCATATTAAACTGATTTTTTCTTTCAATGTCTTTGTTTCTCTTCAGTCCAAACGGACCAACCTGAAGAAGCCGGGTTCCGAGCGGACGGGTCACGGGCTGAGGGTGAAGTTCAACCCGCTGGCTCTGCTGCTGGATGCATCGCTGGAGGGAGAGTTTGACCTGGTCCAGAGGATCATCTACGAGGTACGCACGCACACGCACGCACGCACGCTCGCACGCACACACGCAGGCACGCCTCTATCACAGACTGCTTACACACTGCCGTGTATTACATTATGCCTCAAGCAAACTTACAGATTTACAGGATTAAAGGATATCAATGGGTAAAGATGAAAAGTGTATGTCATGTACCTAGTTTTTGAGCGTAATTGGAAAAAACAAAATTATTGATAATGGTGCCGAAAGTAAACAAGTACAAGGTTACAACTGGTATGGAATTTACTGGATAGTTTGAATTCAAAGGCCAGAATTTAAGCTTTGGTGACTTAATTAATCAGTATAATAACATACACCTAAAATAGTAGTTCACCTTAATCAAAACGTAAAATTTCGCCCTTTCCTCCATCCAGGTGCAGAATCCAAGCACGCCCAACGACGAGGGCATCACTCCACTCCACAACGCCGTATGCGCCGGGCATCACCACATCGTTAAGTTCCTGCTGGACTTCGGTGTAAATGTCAATGCTGCAGACAGTGATGGATGGTAAGACCAATGGCACTCGCTTCTCCGTCAAAGGGATTAGCCCTGGCAGTGCACGTCTGATGCCTCCCGTAATGGTCCTAATGGTTGTTTGATGCAGGAATCTGTTTGTGTGTCTTGGCTTCGCATCAGTAGATAGTCTGTGAGCCTCTTTCTTTGTGTGTCTTTTGGTGTCGCTTTGAAGCTATGAGGAACAATTGGTAATTGCCAATGAAATATTCAATGGAGATTGGAAACAGACAAAGGCATCTAGATTAGTGATGCAACTCAAGAATGTTTATGTACAGTATGTGTGCCTTTTGTATACGGGCACAAACGGTGTGTGTGTGTACCTTTTGTATGTTCGTGTGTGTGTGTTTGTGTGTGTGTGTGTGTGTGTGTGTGTGTGTGTGTGTGTGTGTGTGTGTGTGTGTGTGTGTGTGTGTGTGTGTGTGTGTGTGTGTGTGTGTGTGTCTGTGTGTGTGTGTGTGTGTGTGTGTGTGTGTGTATGTGTGTGTGTATGTGCGTGTGTGTGGGTGCCATGCATATGTTCATTCATGTGTGTGTGTGTGTTTGTCCAGGACCCCTCTGCACTGCGCTGCCTCCTGCAACAGCGTCCATCTCTGCAAGCTGCTGGTGGAGTCTGGGGCGGCCATCTTTGCCACCACCATCAGCGACGTGGAGACGGCCGCGGACAAGTGTGAGGAGATGGAGGAGGGATACATCCAGTGCTCCCAGTTCCTTTACGGTAAGAAAGAGAGCGAGCAGGCGCCGAGGCACAATGTTTCTGTTGCCTTTGCTCTGCTGCCAGTGGTATCACCTACAGGCTGTAAAAGAGGAACGCGCTGTAACCCTATAGCTAGTTAAAGCTTCCCGCCACGCTCCCGTAGCCCAGGCTAGCGCTCCGTTACAGGCACCACTTAGACCCGTCATCGCCACCCTCCAGGTTTTGGCTTGCACATCTCCCAGATGGAGTTTAAGCCAAAGATATTTATTCCTACCTCCAGGACCGTAAGCTCACACACTACACTACACACCGGTTGTAGGTAATTAGTGAAGCATTAGTTCATGCCTGATTTATTGCTTTGGTGGTGCCCACTGTGTGGCCATCTGTCTCTCGCCAACCTCTCTTCCTCTCTTTTTCTTGCTCTCCCTCTCTTTTTCTCTCTCTCTTTTTCTAAATTTCCTGTTCTCTCCTTCGCCTTCCCGCTCTTTATCATTCTCTGTGTGTTTTTGTTCTCTCTCTGTCTTGTCCAGGTGTCCAGGAGAAGTTGGGGGTGATGAATAAGGGGACGGTGTACGCTCTGTGGGACTACGAGGCGCAGTCGCCCGACGAGCTCTCCTTCCGCGAGGGAGACGCCCTCACCGTGCTGCGTCGCCGTGACGACAACGAGACGGAGTGGTGGTGGGCGCGTCTCAACGATAAGGAGGGCTATGTACCACGCAACCTGTTAGGGGTAAAAGAAACCATAAATCTCCAAATAAATTCAAATCCACCATGGATCTTAACACAATGAACTAATTAACCCACAGTAACAAGAAAGAGTGCAGGCTTTACTGCTGAATATAACAGTTGGAGATATGCAGTCTGTACAGAATACTTGCACAGCACAATAATGTGAAGAATGAATATATTTCAATGACAGTAACTTTTAGGCAGCAAGTGAAATTGTTAGTGAGTAGTTAGTGGTAGAGGGATATTCAACAACTGAACATTTAAAGATTCAAGATTGGATGTTTGTTCTAGTTGCCGCTTTAAATACTGAATTTCCAGATTTACTGTACTTTCAGATTATTGCTAATGGCTTAAGTTTATTATCGACGTCATTAAGTCCAGCTCTAAAAGTTTTTTTTTCTCTCTGTTGTCTTCCCCTACAGTTGTACCCCAGGATCAAGCCCAGACAGCGCTCTTTGGCATAGCGCCCTCTGGCTGCCACCATTTGCAAGTGCAAGCTCCTGCGAGCAGCCTGGTGATCGATCCGCTGGTGCCTGCAGACAGCAGCTTTGCCCTGGGGCACTGCCCTCTCTGCGTGTCCCCGTGCCCTCTGGGCACACCTGGAGAGAGAGAGAGGGAGGAGAGGGCCATGCCCACACGGACAGCGCCCCATGTCTGGGTGCCCGGACCTGGGCTGGCGTCTAGAGTCTGGGAGTGCCTCGTACATGTGCGACTGGAAAAGAGAGCGAAAGGAGGGAGAGGAAGAGAGATACGGACTAGTACTCCACCTTCATTCACGGCTGTTTACTTTAATATGGCTGAACCTGTTTTTTTTTTTTTTTTTTCGTTTTACCCTACTGGATCACGCAGCTTCGTTAGTGTTTGTATCATATTTTTTCAGATGATCTTTTCTGATACAGTTCACTGGTGGCGTGTGGGTGAGCTAGCAGTTGGAATGAGCATGTGAGGAGACGGAGAGAGTGGGAACGGAGGAAGTGTTGTGAACATTTCAAGGGTGTCCTCGAAAGTGTGTTTATTTTTGTGTGTGTGTGTGTGTGATTGGACGTGTGTGTGTGTGTGTGTGTGTGTGTGTGTGTGTGTGTGTGTGTGTCAATGTGGATGGAGACGAAGAGAAAGAGGAAATGGTCGGAGACTGAAGTGGAACATAGGAGCTGACTCGGAAAAAAGGAAGGAACCAAAGGCATCCGAAAGTGTTTTTTTTTTTTTTTTCAATGGAGAAGAAGAAGGAGGTCGAGGTGAATCTTGAGGCTAGCAGAGAGTTTTTATTTTTTATTTTTTATTATTATTGAAGGAAACAGAGGAAGTGGCTGAGGGAGGAAACTGTGTACGTGTTAATTTGTGAATGTGTGCGGATGTGCAGAAGTTAAGGCTGTGAGTGAGTGATGAGAGGTTTCTTGAGGATAGCTATCGGCAAACTACAGAATCTGTGGCAGCATTAGGCAGAGTTCAGAGGTCACACCTGTGAAATGATCAAAATATGAAGGGTATACTGTATTCAGGGGGAGATCCTCCATTTTGAACTTGTATCCTTATACGATCCTTTTTTAAAAAACGGAAATACTTAGACAGGAATGTGTATGTTGTATTATATTTTTCCTGTTTTAAGTGTTCTTTATTTAATGCACATTGAAAGTAATGCTTTTAAACTGCTCTGCAAGAGAATACTCCCATTAAAAAAGTGGTGGAGACATGGCTGAGTGGAATGGCATCATACACACAATTTACACAAGATGTCCTATACATGTATAAAATAAAGAGATCCCAGACTGGGACAAAGTGAGAACTTCCTGTGCGATTGTGCTTTTTCTCCCCTTGTGTTTGTGATGTGTCAAGTTCCTCATTTGTTCCTCAGTTTATTCAAAGACTCATCTGTTTATCTGGTATCTAACTAGATAGATAGATAGATAGATAGATAGATAGATAGATATAGATACTTTATTGATCCCTAAGGGGAAATTTAAGATAATTAAAAAATCATAGAAATTCTTAATTAATTCTTAACAGAGTCGTGGTTTGTATACTTACTTTAATGGTTATTATCATTCTCTTACATTTGATTTAGTCTATTTCTAATATATATGTGTATTTTTTTTTATTGAGGTTATATGACTGCTTTAAACAACATTATTATATAAACAATGTTTATTTTAATATTACTGCAGGCTAATGTTTGTTGTAGCCTACTGTACAGTCATGTAAGTAGCGTTGGCCAAAATCGTAAGAACCATAAACACAAACATGATGTAGGTCTTTAAAGAGAAAGTTGAATCCTACAACACAAAAACAACAACCATGAAATCGTTGCTGATCTAATATTTTTACAGTTAAATGTGAAACAGGCTTTTAAAGATGTTTAAAACATTTTGAGAAAGGCTTTACCAGGAAGTTTATGTTGTAAGCATGCATTTGCATAAATGTCTAAAATTCTAAATAGACTCTAAATCATTTAATGAATGATAATAATCACCAAAGATATGCCTAGCTACTTCCATAAAACCTCTAGTTGTATACTGGCACTAGTTTTAGTTTTGGGTTATTTTTTTTTTTTAAAAAAACATAGATTATTTGTTAAGAGGAGCTGTGGGACTTCAATGGAAAATGAACTTTTCTTCCAAAAAGTTTCCTTTCCGTTGATTTTTAGGGCTAACATCTGTGTAACCTACCTATCGCATGAGAGCAAATCCTACCACTTCTCAGTTGGACGAGAAATTCATCAGACGAGACCTATGTATTTTAAGGTCTAGCCCACAGAGGGCGTATTGGACCCAGGAACTGTTTTCTGACATGAGCGGTAAGAATTCCGTGGTGTAGCAAGCTACAGTAAGGAATTATGAGGAGTCTGTCCATTAACGCAGGTGAACTTTGAACCACCTTGGCGTCAGGGCATTAAACCAAAGGGTCATTTAAGTTAACACTTCAGCATACGGAACATTATTTAAAGGTAAGTTTAAAATATAGGCCTACAGCTGAGTCATGTCGTGCGCCTGTCCTTGTTGATACAAATAATGATAGCTGGAGAAAGCAAGACATTCCACGAGGATATGCCTACATGTTTTTTTGTGGTCATTATGAATCTGTCACGGCAGCAACAGCTGCTGGGGTAGCCTAAATGCATAGTAAATCCTTGTGCTTTCCCGATAAAAGCCAAGACAACGTGTAGGCTACCTGCCTGCAGCTAAATTGGTAGACTTTAAACAAAAATGTGAAACTGACAAAATATTTCTATTTAATAACCTGTGCAACACTAATTCCAGAGATTTCGCCAACCATGTCGAATCCAGAAGGCTTTCATATCAACACACCACTACTTGAGAGTGTAAGCATGTCTAAACGAGCGGGGACCGCTGTGCTTTTGAAAATGGAAAGTTCTCAACCCTCCGGCTCTTTCAAAATCCGCGGTATCGGACACCTGTGCCAAAAAGTAAGCTATCACTTTTACTGCGCAGTGCGCTCAGCAATGAAGGCCTATGTCCCGTTTTAATGTTTTGAAAAAGGTTTTGTTTTCGTTTTTCCGGCAGACTAGTGCCTCCAGTGTTGATATAAGGAACTGTATTTTAAAATCCAGGCTTCTCGATAATAATGAAAAATATCAAAAACCCTTTGAAAGTTATTACATTTACTGCTAGACCATATGGTTAACCTGGCATGTCTTTTTCCCATCGTACAGGTTGCTCAGTCGGGATCTAAAGGAGTCGTTTGTGCTTCAGGTAGGTACATATGGAGCTGAGTGTTTTACTTGCCATGATGACCAGACTGATAATGTTTTTTGTTCAGGTGGAAATGCTGGCATGGCTACAGCCTATGCCGCACGTAAACTTGGCATCCCGGCAACCATTGTTTTACCCACATCATCACCAGAGCTTGTGGTCCAGAAGTTAAAGGATCAGGGGGCCACAGTAAAAGTGGTGGGCAAGGTGAGAGATCAAAAAGTCTTATAGCGCGTTCCCACTTCTAAACTCCCCACTTCTGAACTGAGAACATTCACTATGAGGAGTGACTTCAAGACATTCTCCTGGGAATCCTCCTCTCCAAAAGCCCCCCACTTTAAACTGGGAAGTTCCTAGTTCAGGTGTGATGTGCTCCCCCTAAACTCTAGAATTCTCCCACTGTCCAGTTGCTTCACACAGTGTACACAGACCTGGTTGTGGTTTGCACTTAGTGAGTGAGCATGTTATGACAGATTTTTGCATGTCAGAGTCGAATAAAGAGTTGCCCTGTTGGGCATCAAGAGGATATTCAGTGTCCAAGTGAACACGAATGGAGCAGAATATAACAAGATGCTGTTACAGCACAGTTGACGCCCGATCGGAACTCTATGAGTTGGCTAAAGAGCCTTTTGTGGCATACAGTCCATTGTCTGTGCCATGTCATGTGTGAAAAAAAGACGAGATGGTATTTGTTGTTGTTGATTGTCATGTTTACCCAGATGGTTCTTGTTTATGTCTGACAGGTTTGGGACGATGCGAATGCTGAGGCTCTGCGCATGGTGGAATCTGAGAGCCTGGTGTACGTGCCTCCTTTTGACCACCCCCTTCTCTGGTAAGTTTGCTGTCAGTACTATGATGGTTACCACGGTTACCATGCTTACAGCCATGTTTGCTGTGACATAGTGACTTGCTCAAAATAAGTAATACAAGTTTACAATAACACAAGTACCCTTGCATTTGTGAAGTGGCCTCAAATGAAGTCACAGGTTATATAAAAAGGCTAACAGATTATCTGACAAAGTGATTGCTCTAATAATAGCTTCATACCTGTTATTATGTTGTTACAACTACACTATTCTATATGTATTAAGTGTCTTTGGACATTTAATTTTGTTTTTCTTATAGGCAGGGTCATGCCAGCATAGTGCGGGAGTTAAAGGCCTCCCTGCCTGAGAAGCCTGGGGCTATAGTTTTGTCTGTAGGGGGAGGAGGCCTGCTATGCGGGGTGGTAGAGGGCCTGAGAGAGGTGGGATGGGAGAGTGTGCCGGTGCTCTGTATGGAGACTGTAGGAGCAGATTGCTTCAATGCTGCTGTCAAGGCTGGAAAGCTCGTCACTTTGCCTGACATCACAAGGTAAGAAAGGACCGATAAAGTTGGTACAGTAGAAAATGTTTGTGTGTGTGTGTGTGTGTGTGTGTGTGTGTGTGTGAGAGAGAGAGAGAGAGAGAGAGAGAGAGAGAGAGTGAGCGTGTGTAAGAAATCGAGAGAGTGTTAGAGAGTGACTGTTTCAAAATTGAAAGCCAATAATCTTTTTTCTTTTTTGTGAAAAACATTAATGTTAGCTGATGCTTTCAGCTGCCTTCTGTTTCTGGAACAGTCTCTGCACCCCATAACATAAGCATTTTCAAACACTCTCTCCCAGGTTCGAAATAAGAGCGGACAGTCTAATGTAAATATTTGAGTGTTTTTTAAACTTTGTCTTAAAATGACTGTGACTGTTTTGTTTAACAGCGAAGCTAAATGTTTGGGATCTAAGACGGTGTGCAGGCAGGCGTTCGACTATAGCAAGGAGGCCAGCCTGATCTCTGAGGTGGTGACAGACCTGGAAGCACTGGAGGCAGTGGAGCTGTTCTTGGGTCAGTCACATGTTATTGTCTCCATTTGCCCGCCGGCCGCCCATAATGACATGCCTCACCGTCCCACAGGCCGGCCACAAGGCCTCGCAGATGTTTGCTCACTTTTGGACGGCTATTTTTAAAGGATCGAGCCCTGTTAAGGTTTCAGTGTAGTCTTTATAATATGCCCAGACGGAACACTGCTCTGTGCCCGGGCAGTTCTTTTTAAATCAACTGCTGATTATGTGTGTGTGTGTGTGCGTGTGCGTGTGTGTTCGTGTGCGTATGTGTGTGTGTGCGCAGAGACAGATTTAACGGGAAAGTTCACCCAAAATTGAATATGCTGACGTTATTTACCAACCCTTGTGCCGGCATAACTGGAATAACTCAACGGAGTGTCCAGGAATCCTTTCCCATGTACAAGCAGAGTAAAGTGGCCTCTCCAAAATGGGCTGTAATGTGACCATAAAAGTTATATGCCTTGAAAATGTGCAGGAAATGATGCCATAAACATGTTTGTTTGTTTGTTTGTGTCCACACGAGTGTGGGTGTACTGTATGTTATAAACGCTGACAGTGTGTATGTATGCGTGTGTATAATATAGTCTGGCTTTGTGTGTGTGTGTGAGTGTCTGTGTGTGTGGGTGTGTGTTTAAGTATAAGTATATGTATACAATGTATGGGTGCGTGTATGTATATGTACAATTGAGGTATGTATTACTGTATGTGCTATATGCATGTGTGTATGTCTGTGTGTATACAGTACCCTCCAGAATTATTGGCACCCTTGGTAAAAGTTGACTAAAAATAGGTATAAAATAATCTTTAGGTGATTTATTGTACTCCCACAATGAAAACAATGTGGAAAAATATACCCTGCAAGGCAAGCAAATTTATTCTGAGAAAAAGGAAAATCTCATAAAGAAATAAATATTTTTAACAAAAACAGCTTGCTCACAATTATTGGCACCCCTGAAACATATTACGTACAACATTTAACAGGAGCATTTTCCTATGTAAATGCAACGTTTTAAAGTAAATCAGAGTGTCTGTGAACTTTCAGAAGTAGTTCATGACGTTCTTTTTCACTATGGTATGAAAATGAAGTCACTCAGAGGCTAAATCCTCTAGTCATTTTTCAACATTGGAGAGACAAGAGAATACACTAAATTGAAATAAAAAGAAATTGTGTTGACATTTGTAAGTAAGAGAATGTCTATGGAAACTAGGTATTTTGTTGAAAATGCCTATATTTCCAGTTAAAATGATGAATAAAAGGTTCTAATCATCTGGAAATGTGGCAAACATGCTTGGACAAAGACCCATGGCTATTTTGCTCCCACGCACAGTATGGAGGATGGTATGATAGGCAAAAAAATCCATAAGAACCACTGTTGAGAGTTACAGACACAGCTATCATCTTGGGGTCACCAAGTCCCCCCCAAAAATCTTCAAAAGTGACCTCACTGCTAATAGATTATTTATACAGCATGTCAGGTTAAAGCCAGTAGAGTCATTTAATGAACAATGTAAATGGCAGGAATTACTGAATGGTACCATGACATGTCTGGGAGTGTGGTCTATTGTCAGATGAAAATAAAATTATGCTCTTTTGCTAAAAACACTTAAAGGGATATTCCGCCATTTTTGGAAATACGCTCATTTTCCACCTTCCCTCGAGCAAAACAATCGATATTTACCTTGTTCCCGTTCATCCAGCCATTCTGTGAGTCTGGCGATACAACTTTTAGCTTCAGCCTAGCATAGATCATTGAATCGGATTAGACCATTAGCTTCTCACCTGCTAGCTTCATGTTTAAAAGTGACTAATATTTCTGGTAATTTTCCCATTTAAAACGTGTGTCCTCTCAAGTTAGAAAGTGCAATAAGACCAACTGAAAATGAACCCTGCCGTTTTTCTAGGCTGATTTGACATGGAACTACATTCTCATCTGGCGTAATAATCAAGGCAACTTGCAGCTACTGGCACTACTACTGCTTGATGTCTATGGGGACTATTTTCAGATGCTGCGTACGATATCACTGTGCCTATGGTACGTTTGCAAGTTGCCTTGATTATTACGCCAGATGAGAGTGTAGTTCCATGTCAAATCAGCCTAGAAAAACGCCAGGTTTCATTTTCAGTTGGTCTTATTGCACTTTCTAACTTGAGAGGAGACGCGTTTTAAATGGGAAAATTATCAGAAATCTTAGTCACTTTTAAACATGAAGCTAGCAGGCGAGAAGCTAATGGTCTAATCCGATTCAGTGATCTATGCTAGGCTGAAGCTAAAAGTTGTATCGCCAGACTCACAGAATGGCTGGATGAACGGGAACAAGGTAAATATCGATTGTTTTGCTCGAGGGGAGGTGGAAAATGAGCGTATTTCCAAAAATGGCGGAATATCCCTTTAAGGTGTCTTTGGCATACATAGAAGAATGACTATACTAAAAAGAACCCCATGCCTAATCAGAATTATGGTGGAGGGGCTGTGCTATTGTGGGGCTGTTTTAATTCCCAAAGGCCTTGGGAACCTAATTAAGGTGCATGGCATCATGAACACCAAGAAAAACCTGAACATTTTCAAAGGAAATCAAACAATCTCTGCCAAGGCCCTAAAAGTTGGTCATGATTGGATCATTCATCAGGTCAATGAACCAAAACAAATGCACAGATCAAAACAAATATGGTTTACTGAACACAAAATCAAGCTTCAGACATTGCCATAGCAGTCCCCTGATCTAAACTCCATAGAAAAACAGTGGGATGAGTCAACGAGAAGAATGCACAAGTGTGGACCTAGCAATCTGGACGATCTGGGGAGGTTTTGTAAAGATGAATGGTCTTAAATCCCTTACTTTGTATTCTCAATCTTTATGGGGTGTCAGAGAAGAATATTACATGCTGTTTTATTGACAAAGGGAGGTTTAAGAAGGTATTACAAGTAGGGGTGCCAATAATTGTGAGTGACGTGTTTTTATTAAAAACATTTATTTCTTTATGAGATTTTCCTTTTTCTCAGAATAAATTTGCTTCCCTTGCAGGGTGTATTTTTCCTCATTGTTTTCATTGTGGGAGTACAATAAATCACCTAAAGATTATTTTTTAGACCTATTTTTGGTCAACTTTTACCAAGGGTGCCAATAATTCTGGAGGGTACTGTATATGTATGTATGTACTGTATGCGTGTATGTACTGTATGCATGTGTGTATGTATGCGTGTATGTACTGTACTGTATGCATGTGTGTATGTATGTATG
Organism: Sardina pilchardus; assembly: GCF_963854185.1. NCBI lineage: Eukaryota > Metazoa > Chordata > Actinopteri > Clupeiformes > Clupeidae > Sardina > Sardina pilchardus. Next base: position 2,604,878 of record NC_085013.1, read on the forward strand.
TGTGTGTGTGTATGTATGTATTGATGTATTTATACAGTATATGTGTGTGTGTGTGTGTGTGTGTATAGATGAGGAGCGTGTGCTGGTGGAGTTGGCGTGTGGAGCTGCCCTGGCGGCCGTGTACAGCGGTCTGATCCAGAGGCTCCAGGGGTTGGGGCAGCTGCCTCGTCCTCTCGGCCCGCTGGTGGTGATCGTCTGCGGGGGCAGCAGCGTGGACCTGGCCCAGCTCATGCACCTGAAGACGAAGCTGCGCCCCTGAAGGGAGACCGAGACCGCTCACCTCGGGGGTTCTGCTGGAGTGTTGGGGAACAGCTTACTCTCCGGCAAGGATTAGCCACATTCCTGATACAACATGGCCAGTTCAGGTACCAGTCACAGTAACTGTAGAGAACCATGCAGGCTATTTGAGTTAGGACTTCGGGCTGTTAGTACACACTAACTTGACCAGTGTTATTAGATTAGTGATGTCATTATTCTCTTCAATGAATAAACAAAAATATAGGTATAGAAAATGGCTTTAACACACACCATCTTCTCGTAAATATCACAACTTGTGGATATCGTCCCGAAATCTTTTTCAGTGCCAACAGTCAACAGTCATTTTGATGGAATAGAGAAACCTAAATGTCCAGAATATGGTCAGTGTGTTTTCAATCTAATGAGTGGACATACTAATCAGTCAAGATGAATATTATAAATGCAAATACAGACCCTGTGAACCCCACCCAGTCCCTTTTAGAATTGGCTTGAAATGTAACTTGTGCATTCTGCATAGTGTTTTACCTGTTCAAATTCTTGTTCTGACCTCTGCTGCAAACATACCACAAACAGCGTAAATGTCTTTTACAGGGGCACAGGGACTAAAACCATTTAGCCTTAAATGAGCTCGCTCCTCTTAATCTGCTCAGTAGACAGGTTGTGTAATACAATATTGTAATTGATGAAAGTGGATCACTGGATACTGGAAATGGACTGATTAAAAGGATTGTAAAGCACTCTTTGTTCAAAGTCTGTTCTGAGGGAAGTTCACGCTCACAAACAGTAAAAAAAAAAAAAAACATGCCGTTAGATAACAGGGGGAGGATACTTTTTAGGGTCAAGTTCATGGCAGGACTTTCAAGCTATTTGAAGGCAAGTCTGTGAAATATTGACTTCCCAGAGTCAATGATATGGCATGATGAAGTGTTTTTTAAAAAGCACATATCGGTAGTATGTGATTGTCAGTGAAATCAATATCCTCTGCTGTGAGTGATTAATACAGTCTTAGACTTGTTATTAATACCTTATGTACTAATGTGCAAATATACCGGTAATTGCCTTATTACTAATCAGTGTGTGAAATAATATATCTTGTAGTTCTTAGTACGTAGATTTGGATAACATTATATTTAGTTTCGCAATATTCATAACATTACAGTATATTGTGGTGTTTAGAACAGATTGGAGGGCAACACAGCAGGTGTGTAGGCTACTAGTCTATAGTAATGATTAATAAATATTGTAAATATTTGACAATGACTGAAAAAGCATTTAAATGTTTTAATCATAATTATTTAAATATGGTACAGTGAATAAAATGGCACAACACATAGACGTCATTTGAAAGTCATGTCAAGAAACTCAGTAGAAAGTGTGACCAGTATAGACCTAGCGACAGCGAAGCTTATTGGGGCAGTATAATTGTTACCATGAGAGGGCAGCAAACCATGTTAAATGTCACTGAATTAGATCATCCACACTAAAGTTTGTTTCTTCTTGTCATTGGCCTCCGACAGATATAAACTGTTCTTCAACCCATGATCATATTTTCATTATTTCTGCCTAGACTTGGTGTGTATACATACACTCATCAACCGTGTTTATAGCTGCAGAGCCAAACAGCTTCTGAGGTTCAGACGTTATTCCAAGAGCTACCTTTACAGCTTCAGTCTGTATTTTGGGGTTAGGACAATTGAATTTCCATCACATTCACTGTACAAAAATCTATGTGTGATACGTGTTTATGGAGGAATGATGTTTTCGCATTCCAATTCAGTCAAACTATGGGTAAATGATGAATGACTTTTCCTGTAAATGACTGCATAACACGAGCCCAGTAAGATCTGAAGCACACATACAAAATCAGCTCTGTTCAAAAAGCTGGGCACCAAAAAATGCAGTCACTTACACCAACCAAAACTTTTCGCCAGGAGGACAGAAACTTTAAACCCCAGTAACTACACTTGCCCTGTCTTCAACCTTCGCAGAACCATAATCGGGGCTGTGTTCTGTTTTATTGGGGAATATTTGAGACATTTTTTGAGGGCGTTCCCAGGGAGAAATGTACAGTAATTGGAAGCACGAGCCTGTATGGATTAAGAGGTCTGACATGGAGTATGAGGGACTCGCTGTGAGAGACGTCTGGAGTGGATCAGTCGGTCTCTGCATAGGGTATATTTGTTCACATTTGCTCTCAGTGTGGACAACATATGTAACTATAGTAGAAGTATGGTTTTTGGTTTACAGTGAGATTGAAAGGATATTTAAGACAGACACACAGACACACACAATCACACACTCACACACACACACACACACACACACACACACACACACACACACACACGCACACACACACACACACACACACACACACACACGCACACATACACACACACACACATACACACACATACACACACACACACACACACACACACAGACACAGACACACACACACACACACACACACACACACACACACACACAGACAGACAGACAGACTGACATTTATAGTCACACACACCCTACACACACACCTAGAAACTATATTTGTAGATTTTCCTACACACACGCGTACACTTTTGTGTTTTATTACCAATTTAACAATGTAGTGGTATGTAATTTTGGAGAATGAATGGGGAGTTTGTGTGGTTCACATGCAATGTAATGAGCAGTCATGGCCTAACCTAGCTGTTACCTATTAATCTGTGATTTTCAAAAGTGCTCGCCAGTAGAACTGTCATGATCTCCTTTGTGGGCTGGGGAATTAAGGGTTAAGTACAGAATCTCAGGATTGATTTTCCAGATTGGAAAGACCTCATACCCCCCCACCCCCCTTCTGTTCTGTTGGCACTGACAGCCAACTTGTGTCAGGCTACTACCAACGTAACCAAATGTAATGAAAACGCTGGACATTGTACAATGCCATGGTTGTGTAGTTTGCACTGGCAAAACCACACTTAAGCGTAGAGACGGCTCCTGCTTGAAATCCTACAGCTCTTGATGTATTTGTTGTTGTACTGTACATGCCTGCAGTATTTTCTGTCCCGAGACCTGGAGCATGCCACTGTTAGGCCTATGGAGTGTTTGAAGATGTGAAACGACCCCGCTGAAAGCCGCCGGCTGGAAGAATGGCCGTCTTTGTTTTGGTGTGGTCTTAAGACGCGAGCAGGGTTTTTTGTGGAAATAGCCTTGCAGCCCCGACTTAATTCAGCTCAGCTCTTTAAACACTATTGTGACACGTTATCAATCACCCGGGCCTCGGTCGCAGGTAGGAGCTCGGTGGCTCAGCCTCGTGAACCCCCCCCCCCCCCTCTTCCCTCCCTCTGCTTCTGGCCCGACAGGCATCCATGTTTCCACCCAGTCCGGCGATCCCGCATCAATCACGTTCGCTTTGATGTCAGCAGCGTACGTACAGTAAGCGCTGACAAGCCCTGGTGGATTTTTCCTCTTTGTGTGAAGTAAGGCTCTGTGAAGAAAATCAAACACTCAATGGTAAACTTCCATCCCTCGTTCTCTCTCTCTCTCTCTCTCTCTCTCTCTCTCTCAGTCTCACTGTCTACCACCACATTAGGGGCTCCATTCTTTAATGGACTCATTCACTTTTGCATACGATCCTGCCGTGGACACTCAACCTTCTGATGGACCCTAGTTGTTGCTGCGTGTGTACACAGAGAATCTATTTTATACTGTTATATTGCAAACAGAGTCCTCCTGAGCCAGGTGACTTACCGTCCACCCGTTCCCCGCAGGGCTGATCTGATCGCTTGTCTGCAGAGAGGCCAGAGTGAACATTTATAGTCAAAAACACAACACGTGCACTCACTGTCTAGATACAGTGCACATATATCACAGTAAATGACAATTAGACACCAGTATAACACAAACCAGGACAGAGAACTCAGACTGAACTGCTCCTTCCTGGGACTTTCAATAACCTCTCTCTCTCTCTCTCTCTCTCTCTCTCTCTCTCTCTCTCTCTCTCCCTCTCTCTCTCTCTCTCTCTCTCCTTCTCTTTCTCTCTCCCTTTCCCTTCTGCACATATCTCTATTTCTCCCATCTTGGGGAAACAATACGCATGCCTGGACAATTTAAATATTTACGCACCGCTAATGCTCCCGAGCCAAGCCTCAGAGAGAAGCTTCTGCACTCTCTGTAGTTCTCGCAGTACATAACACAGGCCCTCACCACAAACATAACAACCCCCCTCCTCCCTCCCTCCCTCTCTCTCTTTCTCTCACCCTCCCGCTCTCCATCTATCCTACCCCTCCCCTCTCTAGCCCCATCCTGGGTTCACTGCCTTAGCTTAAGGGTTGAACTCCTCTCTGTTGGCTCTCTCTCTCTCTCTCTCGCCCACAGTGACCAGCCAAGAGCCCATTACACTGGTTTGGACACAGCGCTGCCTTTCACACTGCCGCCACTGACATCAATAAGAGATTAAAACGACACGGCTTAGATAAGAGCACAGCACTCACTGCCAATGTTGAGACATTCGTTTAAAATATTCACACTTAAAATGACTGTATTTTGGGGTGTGGAATGATGAACGAGCTGATTATTACAACAACCAGTGACCTACTGGCCAGGATTGGTCTGGTCATTTTGAAGGCTGTGTGGTCATACCAGTACTAATCCACTGGTAAGGTCCTGCTGTCTGCCTGACCAGCTGCTGTCATGGCAGGTCGTAATTCCACTAGACACCCCCCATGTCCAAATATTCCCCTAATCCCCCGTAATTCTGTCTGTGTCCTGTTTTTGGCTAAATAAATCCAGCACACCCCCATCCCCCTGTGGATTTAAAAGGGATGGATATGACTTTGAAACTCAGCCTCTGGTCAGAAACCCTATTAGAAGATCACGGATAAGAGAACTTTGATGATTTTTTCCCCCTTTTTCTTTCTGGAAAACCAGAAAAAAAAAGAATAATGATTTAGGAGTCATGGCCGACAGACTGTAAACACAGATGGGTCTTCCCTCCTGAGTGTTTTACAGCTGACTGTAAAACTGCTCACATATTATTATCTTGTTTTGCGGGAGTTAATAATGTCGGACACAGGGAGAGAGAGAGGGGGGAAGGGGGACAGGGATGCTTACATGATGAAGTGATACTTGTACTCTATAATCTTCCTATTAGCATGCGCTAATGACAGCTTCACTGCTGAGCCACTATCTGTCCTGCTGAATGTCTTAACTACAATAATGCTCTTTTTGTTAGCCTCATGTAGGCTAATCTATAGCTGCGTAGCTGTGCATTGTTTCACCTGCTTCAGTAAATATGCGAACAAAAAAGTTAGCATTGTTTAAAACTTCCTCATTTCGTCGGCACGGATTTCCTGGGACAACAGAATAATGGTATTTTCATGGGCAAACACAAACAAGGCAGTGCATTGAAAGCCTTCTCTGATGCTTCAGGCTTTACCATGAAATCGCATTCCTTGGAAGGTGCCCAAGCTATTTGTTTGCAGACAATAAATTCAGCAATGTAAAGCCTTTGCCGAAGTCTAAATTCCACACTAATAAACTTGTTTACTCTCTCGTGGAAATTGCCTGAGAAAACAATTTGGTGAACTGTGGGGAGTGATTTGAGGCTGCCTGACAGGCTACCTCTCTGAGTTAGACTTGCTGAAGACAAACTTTATCTCTCTTTCACTCTCTGTCTCTGTCTCCTTCTCTCATCCTCATTCCTCACTGTGTGCATTGTCTAGCTTGTTACCCAGCACTTGCCGTAGCGAGACTGGGGTTGGGTCCAGTTACTGGATGATTGAACTGGAGACCTAATCGAACTGGGCATAAGCTCTTATTTACAGACAGAGCTATTTTCTAATTTAGCCCGATTCCCGTTCCAGTTGGGTCTCAGAGTTTACTGGAATCAACACAGAGCTGACCCCAGACCCCAGCTATAATTTGAGGCAACTCTTGACATGGCTGAACCTTGCCTTTAGGCTTGGAGGTCCCACATCTGTTGCAGAAAGGAAAAAAATGCATGGACCAAGGCAAGTCTTCAGTGTAGAAGGACTGATCTGACTTGGCCACTGCTGTCATCACTTCGTCTTTCATGGCATAGTGTCTCATCTCTGTGTCACCACCTCTAATCCAGAGCATTATAAAATATCTGTTAGAATTGGGGGGTGGGACTGTGGCGCACGCAACAGCATCCAATCCAACCATATTCAGGTCTAAGTACCCACGGGGATCCGGATTTGATTCCAACCTGAGGTCATTTCCTGATCCCACCACCCATCTCTCTTCCACTTACAGTACTTCCTGTCTGTCTTCAGCGCGCTGTGAAATAAAAGTCAAAAAGCCCCAAAAATATGCGTAGAAGCTGTTAGGTGCATCCGTTTTTGAAGGCCCAGTTTAATATTTTTGTTGCTCTCTTTTTGGTTAAGTATTCAACAATGGCAAAAGGGAAGGGAGAGAGAAAGAGAGGGGAAGGGTTAGAGAGGAAATGAAGATGTAGGAGTTTTAAGTTGCTCTGCTATTTAAAAAATTCCCTGCTCTGTAGATCTAATCAAACATTTATTACTCGGAGATTGGGGTTGCTGGCTTTTACTTCAGGGGGAAGCTAAGAGAGTGAGAGAGAGAGACAGAGAGAGAGAGAGAGAGAGAAAGAGAGAAATGAATTCCATTGTCTATCAAACTCTACAAAACACGTTGAATGGTCTTGCGTGACAAGTGACAAAACGGAACAGAACCATAATTACACACATTAGAACACAATAGTTCTTTAAAAATGTTCCTTAAAAATCACAAAAGAACACAGGCAAATGCTGTGACTGGTGATGCGATTGCTGGGTATTACGCAGAATAAGCATCAGGTTGCCCCTGAGTTATATGACGGTTGATGAGCTGTTTGATTTGGCTCTGCGGATGTCACGCATGACATGGGAGGCTGGAAAAAGAATGGATCTGAGAGGAGAGGCTCGCTATCAGCCGGCAGCTTCTGCAGGAAGGACACAGGTCTTTATGAGAAACACAAGACCAGTTTCCTAATAATGATTTCCTCAGCAGACTGGAAAAAATGTGCACAGCTTCCACCTCATTCCTCTGACTAATTGTTGAGAACTTCTTTGCCGCTGGGTGAGTGCAATGTGGATGTACTAGTTAATTACAGTTTTAAAATGGAAGAGGGAAATTACTGCAGTGGGGGGAGAGAAGGGAACTCAGTCCATACATGACTCCCATTTGACTTTGGCTGGCTGCAATGAATGGCAGGAAAAACTCTTTAGAACACACACACACACACACACACACACACACACACAAAATACAAGTTCTCTCTCTTTCTCTCTCATACACACATACACATATCTTCCCCTCTGTCTGAGAGTGGGTTTTCTTGAAATGTTGAGAACTAGGCCTAACTCTACCCTCACTCCCACTATTTGTTACCATACGCATGCCTAACAGGCCTTAGTGGTCAGTTTCCGAGTCTGATTTTCACTAACAAAACTTTGGATGATACTTTATGTGCAGAGCAGGACGCCATCCAAATTGCAATTCTATAATCTAAGCATCCGTTTCCATACTTCCATATACAAATTCAGTCTGGGGATGGATGTCCGTGTGGCCTATGTCTCAACGCTTCCACAAGAACCCCTTTTCCACCATTACTTATGGCACCCTGCAATATAACTGTCACATTAGTGGAAAATGAGGGTTTAGCACGGCCCGCTTTATTGGGCTCCCTGTGTGCTCACTGACCAGAGACCTTTTGAGCCCTTCGCCATCCACTTGAGCTATGCAAACAAAACAGAAAAATGGCAATCACCGCACCGCATCTCGAACTATTAACGCCTTCTTGTCAAGTAGCCCCTTCCTCAAAGTGTCTTCTACCACATCTACTGTCTCATGCCGTTTGGGGAAGTTCAACATCATTAAATGGTCTCAAAATAGCCAACTGCAATAAAAAATAAAGCCTCATGCAATAGCTATTTATTTCATTTACGTTCAAATATTAAAGTAATAGCCTACACTAAGCAGTTTAAGGGTTTTGTGCACGTCTGCCCCTAAAACCATGACGGCAACCAACACTACATTTCCCATGACAGCTTGCGCTTTATTTTCTCTGGTCCATGCGCACTGACACTTCGGGGAATGATGTCACCTGCAACTGCCGAATCGTACAGTATTGTGTTAAAGGGGTATGCAACCGCTTAGATTGACCACAGAGAGCTGGCGCAAGATGATGGGTCTGTTTACGAGGTAAGACACCGCTGAAGCTATATGATGACTGCCTATACGACGATGTATACAGGCTTTTGAAACGTACACCGCGAGATTGTCCTCGTTTTTCAGATGTTCCTTTTCTTTTTTACGAGGCTTGGAATGACACGGAATCGGGTTATATGGGTGTGACATTTTGATAAAAATGTGTAACACAAGATTGGTGAAAATTGTGATGCGTTTCAATGAGAATTCTGGAAACAGCGCGGAATGTCGGCTAAAGAATTTGCTCGTTCCACTGGACTCGCGACTTTCGTTTTTCTTTAGCATTCCTGTGTAGCTACTGTAACCTATATTTTAAGAGTTTGTGGCAAAGCCGGTCCGGTGTGTTACATTCGCGACATTAGAGCAAGGCTGCGGAATGGGGACGTTGGCGAATGCGTTTTTGGTTATACAATGTTAATAAACCGAGTATTCCCTACACTATATAACCCATAAATGCAATAGGTCTCAGTTAAAGGGTATTGTATTTTGTAAATTAAATATTATTGCTGTAGGACATTGCAGGTTATTGCAATGATTGATCTTGCTACACTGTGGCTTACCTGCATAGCAGCTATAAATGACCATATTCTTGCTTTTTCTGTAATATAACCAAATACCACATAGAGTATATTGAGTCATGCCTGCACAAAAGCGTGAAAGAAATGTACATAATAGTGATTACCTCTTACGCATGGTAATCGAAAGCATATTTCTCGGTATTTAGGCGATCTCTTTTCAAAACACTCACATTGGGCCTATAATTTAGATATGAATTGCACAGTGTTTGCAGCAATTGCGAAATCAAATTGCTGGCATAGGCTTCATTACCACAAGCGACTTTGACTGTCGTCATTTGAGTGCATTTAGACTGAAAATAGTATGAAAATTGCATGACATTTTTTATTTCCATGCGAACTGCTGTAGCGCTGCTCATGCAAAGAGTGTATTCACCCTGCAGCTCAATGCAAGATTCAGCGCTCAGCTCCCCTGGCCTTGTTATAACTTTGGGATGATTTTACTTCATATGACTTGATACTTATATGATTTGATGGAACAGTTCAAGGTCAGACCACCTGTCCTGCACTATACCCGTTTTCTGTACCAAAACTAAATTAAGTGTCTAGGTAAATCGCTGAAGTTGTTAGAGATCAGGTTTAAGCTGGTCTAGGGCATTAATACAACTGGCATGTTAAATCACACTAATCCACCTAATTAATGTCATTAAGATGACCGGTTTAAGGTAGTAAGTTTGGATTTAGGGTATATAGGCCTATGCGCTAAAGGAATTGCCAAGCATCCGTGGAAATCTCTTTATTAAGGCAGGCTCCCAACTTTATTGGCGCTAAAAGTGTACTAATGCATTTTGTTGAGATACTGCTGTGTGCTGCTATAGGCCATGGCAAATTAATTTGATGACTAATTGTCATACGCCGCCGTAGAACTTTCAGCAGCCTAACACCAATTGTGAGTAGGAACTTGAAATGAAGACAAGACACATGCTATTAATCACATCAGCGGGATCCCATGAGCTCCAGTCTTGGAGGCGGTTGGGATGCTGCTGGTGATAGTTGTGGTGGTAATGATGATGATGATGAGGATGATGATGACGATGATGACGAGCCACTCGCCATGGTTGTTTGTTTGTTTCTTTGCTAGTTCTCTGTCTGTCTGCTGCAGGAGACACAAATGGTCATACTTTTAGAGCTGATGATAATGATTATGACCACGGTGGTGGTGGTGGAGATGGTCATGTTCTTTGGCTACATAAGATGTATCTGATCTCAGCCTGAAGAGACAGTGTGAATCCAACTGTGCATTGTTGCCCTGGCTGGACACGGCATGTACCCTCTAAATTAGTAACACCCCTGTTACCTGATGAATCAGGCAGCGCTGTCATCCACCCCTGCACCCCCCCCACCCCCAACAGCACTCCACTAAGCATGTCCTCCAGTAGGCCTCCATGTGATTGCTGGCTTCCATTTCATCTATTTTTCACCACTTTCACCAAGTAGTGAGGCCTCCTGGGTTGACGCACTCGCATTCCACTTTTCACACGCTCCACTGCTGTGAGAAAGTGAGTGATTGAAAGAAGAGGAGAGGAAAGCGAGGACATTCACCCTTCTGTTTGTGTATGCTAGAGAGTGAGGATGGGGAGGGGGGTGGTGGGGGGTTATCTTGCCCCAATTAGGGAGGCATTCAGCAACGATGACAAGGGGAAGGGGGGTGCAGGAGACACCTCCAATTAGGGAGAGTGAGGTCAGAAGCTGGAACCCTGTCAACTTGAGGGAATGTCTAGACCGTGCCAAAAAAGCACCGGGACTTCCTCCGGGCTGAAACCGATACTTCAGGACGTGTGTGTGTGTGTGTGTGTGTGTGTGTGTGTGTGTGTGTGTGTGTTTCTATTTCTCTCGGTCGAAGAGAGAGCCGTTTCGAGATCGATTGAGCTCTTCTTCGCTCTCGGCTGCTGACGGATGGCGTGTTGTGCTTGGCAGCCAAACCAGTGTGCAAGGATGGGAGGGAGAGAGAGAGACAGGGAGAGAGAGAGAGAAAGCTTGGAGGTAGAGTTTGCCCCTTTACTTTCTTGTCCTCATGTCCGGCCATCCATGGTGATGATGGCGAGGAATCGCCTGGCTGTGTTTGCTTTCCTTTGCTTAGGTTGCTAAGGGACTTACACAGTGGTCACCTGCTGGGCTGGATATATGACCTGTTGGTGACCTGGAGCTAAAATGGCAAATAATTCAGCCATTTCTTATACTGTTTTGACAATCTCTCAGTTTGCTTGTTATTTATAACAGTCTCTTTAATTTACTAGGGAATTGAGGAATGTTCTGTGTTCTAAATATAATCTAAAAGCCTTTCCCAAGCCATTTTACAGTAAGGGCCTTGAAACTGTTTATGTAACAACCACACAAGTTATCTATCATGCATGCAATATGAATCAAGTTGTCCTGCATTTATGCTGGACTCTATGACTATTGCAGCAAATGTGCTTTAAAAGCACAGGTGCGGGTACAACATTAATCATGAATGGTTGGAATATCATGGGCTGGTTTTGTGGACATGGATTCGGCCTATTCCTAAAAGACTAAAAGAGCACTCATATTGAAGATCTCCATTTAAAAACAAATTTTGGGTAACCGTTCCTGTGTGGTCACATTATATGCCATGAGACCTTTGGTATGCATTATCTAATGGCAGTGGCATGTTGTCTGTTTGATGATAAGGGTAAGATAATCCAACTGTTTTTCTTTCAGTTTCACCTCAGCATCCTCCACAGACTAATTTCATAAGTGAAATTATTATCAATGTGTTGGACTTGGAGAAAACCAAAGCACATATTTCTCTCTCTCGCTCTCTCTCTCTCTCACTCTCTCTCTCTCTCTCGGTCTGTCTCTCGGTTGCTCTGTGCCTGCCTTTTTGAAGTTGAAAAGGTTTATTTTTTCACACTCTTGGCTATTTGCATAGTGGAAGTTTTATTTTATGTGTAGTTATTTGCATGTTGTGGCGCCTCTCACCGTATCACATGGACACAGCTGAGTACCCCCCCTTCCCCCTCCGACCCATCCCAGCTTGTGTTTTCCGTGCACCAATGTTTTCGTTTACATGTTTGGAATGGGAGCCAGTACAATCCCATAATCCTTTGCGTGGCTGGCCCTGCCCTGTCCCCACAGCCAGGCCCCAGCCAAACCCCAGGCCAGTATGGGTGTGTGTGTGTGTGTGTGTGTGTAAAGTGTGAGTGTGTGCGTGCGTGCGCGCGCGCGTGTGTGTGTGCGTGTGTGTACACTAGGATCAACAATAGAGCAGTGTGGCTGTGTGCAATCAGCATTCTGCTGCAGGGTGCTCCTCCGCGTGGTGGACAATGGGCTGTGAGCTCACTCTCTGATCCGCTCACAGAGCCCCATGGGTCGGATCCGCTCAGGAGAACACAGCACAGCACAGCACAGCACAGAAGAGCAGAGAACAGAGGAGCGGAGGGAGGCGCAGAGGAGAGGGGAGGAGAGGAGAGGAGCAGAGGGGAAGAGAGGAGAGCAGAGGAGAACAGAGGAGAGGAGAGGAGAGGAGAGAAGAGGGGAGGAGCGGAGCAGAGGGGACGAGAGGAGAGCAGAGGAGAGGAGATGAGACTAGGGGAGAGGAGAGAAGCAGACAGGAGAGGAGAGGATGAGAAGAGAGGAGAGCGGAAGAGAGTGGAAGAGAGAAGAGGAGAAGAGAGGAGTGGAGAGGAGAAGAGAAGAGAACAGAAGAGAGGAGAGCAGAAAAGAGGAGAGGAGAGGAGAAGAGAAGAGAGGAGAGTAGAAGAGAGGCACAGGGGCTTGGGGCCCCAAATGTAGTCTCCCATGGACTCCCATGCCTAAGCCTCTGTAATTAAAAGGGTAAAAACAGGAAGCAACTGCCTCTGTGCCCACCCCAACTTGTTTGTCTACAAAAGATGATTATTGTTTGAGTTAGCTTGATTCACACAGTACTTGTACAATACTTTGTATGTATGCTTTGCACAATATAAAAATACACTTCATTGTGTTGGTATAAGAACACACTTCATTGTGCTGGTATAAGACCACAACACACTTCATTGGCTTTGAATAGTCAGGTAGTTAGCTTGTGAACTTAACAAGAATAGGTGTTCTGTTAAGAAGGGTATTCTGTATAAAATCACTAATACTACAAAAATTCCCCTCACACACACACACACACACACACACACACACACACACACGCAAACCCATTTCTCCGACATCACTGCACCTCCCAACCACTGGTCATTTGGGAGAGGATGAAGACACAGACATCTTCAATGCGAACCTGCTGTTTCTATCCTCTCCCTCTCCTCCTCTCCTCTCCCTGGCTTTATACTTCAGCCAAGCGAGCATTCTCTCACTCCCCTCTCTCCTTCTCTCTTTTATCTCCATTGTTTCCCTACATCTCTCAAAGGTCATGTTAAAGTGTGTGAGGGAGAGAGAGAGAGTCTTGCGTGTATCTTTAGAGAGCTGGTGATGTGCTAGAAATGAAGAAAGATCTCGTTTGGCTTTGATGTCTGAAGTCTCCTGTGATGGTTCCCTCTGCTTGTTTGCGTGGATAGTTGAGATTAATTGGGACTGCTGCTTCTGTATCCAGGGCCTGTAGTTAAAAACGTGACGTGATGTGGGCTAAACCCGGCCCCAGCGCTACCTACGAGGCCTGTGGAACATGTGAACACTCTCAGATGGAGCTATTCCCCTTCAGCAACGTACATATATCTCCCTCACAGACACTACGTATATTGTATCTTACACACACTTACATACACACATACATGTCAGTAAAGCCTTCCCATATGTGTTGCTGAAACCCAACTCTCAGACAGCTGATTTTCTTTATCCCACGCTGGTTCTGTCACTCCAGTTTCAGAGTGAGCACTTCCCTTTATGACACACAATCGTTGCCATGTTGATGTCGAAGGATGTCACAAAGATCCTATCGGGTGGCATTCCTGTGTGCTTTGTTCACCCTGACACTCATGCATAGTTTCTGAGTGAGCCTTTCTCTCTCTCTCTCTCTCTTTCTCTCTCTCGCTTTGTCGTGTTGCAGTAGAGCTTGATTGTCATTTTGTTGAGAGCGGTCGGCTTCTGTGAGTTTAGTTTAACTGACACACGGGCAGGATAAGTGGCCTTTGATCTCCACGAAGGTAGGTGGAGGGTTGCATGGGTGGGTGGACAGGAAAAAGTCCACTCTCATTAGTCAAGCACCACTCTGCATAACTGCTGTTGTTTTTTAAAAAATATATACTTTGGTGTATACGTGTGTTATATCACTGAGAAAGTTCAGCAGGTTTAGTTACAGTACCTGACTGCTATTTCAGTGGTGTAAAGGTCAATTAATTCCACACAAAAAAAAGCATTCTGAGGTCTCTACATCTAACAGGCTTCCTGTGTGGAATATGGGAAGCAGATCTCAGTGGCTGTGTGTGTGTTTTTTTACCTCCTCTGCTGGCGAAGCGACTGCATGTTTCACACTGATGCGTTTTCCTGTTGGGTCACTGCTGAAGAGCTATTGCTGTGTGAAACTAGCGTCCTATCATTTCATCTGTTTGGGCATTTGGCCTTCTCGCTCTCGCTCTCTCTCTCTCTCTCTCTCTCTCTCTCTCTCTCTCTCTCTCTCTCTCGCTCTCGCTCTCTCTCTCGGTCTGCCGATGGTGCTAAGTAGTTGTTAGTGTTAATGTTTTCAATTTTTCGAGATTAGCTCGCCTCCTGGTCGGGTCAGATGACTTTGTCACCCGCACCTTACCTTGCCCTTTTTCGGAAATAAGCCGTGGTTGCCAGGACAACAGCAGGCCTTGGATTGTGGATTGTCACAGCAGTTGAGGTATTTGATTTTTTTTTTTTAGTGTGGCGTGATGTAGGGCAGTTGTGTGGTTTCACCTCAAAACCCCCTTCCCTTACGTACACACACACATACTCACACTCACTCACACACACACACACACACACACACACACACACACACACACACACACACACACACACACACACACACACACACACACACACACACACACACACACACACACACACACACACGCACATACTGTACACACAGGTATGCCAACACACACACACACAGCACAAACCCACACGGCTGTGTGAGAGGGTCAGAGTGAGGACATGACTTTAATCTCCACTTACATTTAACAGATGCCTGTATCCCCATCCCTTGTTACAGATCGGTGAAGGCATACATTCTGTCATCATGTGTGATCCTCGGGTTTAAGAATTCATAACCTTACTGCTGCTAGCACCTCATCACTGAAACATGCACGCACACACACACACACACACACACACAGTGTCATCCAAGACCCAATCCAGCCGTCTCTCATTTTTTGAGGGGGGGGGGGGGGGGGGGGTAGTGGATTTTTGTGACCGCGCGTCAGCCCACAGCAGCGAGCTCTCCTGACTATCCTGGGGCCCCAGTCACCACAGATGGAGGCTGCTCCTGCTGCTGCTGCCGCCGCGGCTTGCTGGCCAGTCCCCATCGGGCCCCCGGGGGGCCACAGCTGTGTGTGTGTGTGTGTGTGTGTGTGTGTGTGTATTTGTATGTGTGTGTGTATGCATGGTTGTGTGTGTAACTGTTTGTGTGTGAGAGTGTGTGTTTGTGTATGTGTGTGTGTGTGTGTGTATGTTTAACTCCCTGTGTGTTTGTGTGTGTGTGTGTGTGTGTGCGTTTGTGTGCGTGTGTGCGTGTCTGTCAGTGTGTGTGTGTGTGTGTGTGAGTATGTGAGCCCAGGACGCCACTGGAGCCCGTGGTGCGGTGTTGTGCCGGCGGTGTTCTGGTCGGGGAGCAGCAGCCGAGCCAAGTGCCGCAGAGGAAGTGATGGAGAGCAGGGCTGATTTGTCATCACCTCGACCTCCGCTGCTCCTGTTAACACGCAGCGAAGAAATGTAGAAAGGGGGCACGCGAACCAAAATGGAAAGCGAGGCCTTTGCGGCAGTGGTGTGAGAGTGTGTGTGGGTGTCTGTGTGTGCGTGTGTGTGTGTTTCTCTGTGTGCGTGCGTGCTGGTGAAGGCTCTCATTTTCGCTAAAGTCATATATATTTAGATATTTGTGTGTGTATGTGTGTGTGTGTGTGTGTGTGTGTGTGTGTGTGTGTGTGTGTGTGTGTGTGTGTGTGTGTGTGTGTGTGTGTGTGCGTGCGTACTCTGAGGTCATGAGGTGAAAGAACTGCTGGACAGGGTTCAGTTTGTTTTTGAAATGGTGGGCGGGAGGAGGCCCCGGACTGGCTAGCTAAACTGGAAAGAGAACCTTTTCATCTCGTCATCCGCACCGTGATGTCAGTCCATGTCCTCATTTAACAGAGCTGAGAGAGAGAAAGGGGGGATAGAGAGATAGAGAGAGGGAGAGAGAGAGAGAAATGTGTGCTTTGGTTTTCTCCAAGCCCAACGCACTGATAATAGAGAGAGGGGGATAGAGAGAATAAGAGAGAGAGGGAGAGAGATGGTGTGAAAGAGAGAGACACACAACACTGTAGGAGAAAATTGAGTTTGGGTTTAACCTGTTGAGGGGTACGGTCACAAATATGTGATTAGAATGTTCGGTGAACTGAGAGTTCCGCATTATGATGAGACAATTACCCTCCGAGATTTTCCCCACAGACTGTATACAGAACACTGAAACTATAGATCGTTTGCATTGAATTCTAGAAGGAACTTGGAAAATAATTCACTCCTCAACAGGTTGTGGGCATGTCATAACAGTCCGTGTTGTGTGTCAAGGTGGGAGGACTGGAATCATCCTCTTAGGGGCCTACTGAAGATTTGCATGCTCCAGTTCTTTTTTTGAGGAAGGAGGCTTAGCGAATGCTAAAACACTGGGGTTGAGAGATATATAGGACAGAAAGAGGTATCTGTGCCCGAATCGTGTCCTCCCTTAGAAGCCTAGACAATCTGATGGACTGTGTGTCTTGGCGCATTGTGAATGGTTTAATTGTGTGGGTGTGTGAGTGTGTGTGGAAGTGAATGTCACTGTGAGTGTGTGCATGTGAATATTTGTGTGGGTGTGTGTATGGGTGTGTGTGTGTGTGTGTGTGTGTGTGTGTGTGTGTGTGTGTGTGTGTGTGTGTGTGTGTGTGTGTGTGTGTGTGTGTGTGTGTGTGTGTGTGTGTGTGTGTGTGTGTGTGTGTGTGTGTGTGTGTGTGTGCGCGCGCCTTTGAGTGAGAGTTTGTATTTTCATGTCATGCACGTAAGCTAAGTGTTAAGCGCTAACATTAGCATGCTCTAGAGCAGACGGTCTGCAGGAAGGTCAATCATACCTTGAGTATCCGCTGGGCAGGCAGACTTTGGGCGAGATGCCCAATTTGACAGCAACCTGCTCAGCTTCAGCCAGAGAGGAGCAGTGTGTCTCCCCACCATTAGCGTCTGAGCACTGTTGAGTGTGTGTGTGTGTGTGTGTGTGTGTGTGTGTCTGTGTGTGCATGTGTGTGTGTCATCTCTTTTCTCTCAGAGATGCATTATTGCCACTTTGGGTAATGAACCTGTTAATGATGTGTGTGTGTGTGTGTGTGTGTGTGTATAAAATTAAGGCATAACCTCAAGCAACTCTAAAATCACTCATCCGTCGATTAACACTCAGCTGATACAGCAGTGGCATCATGTTCAATGGTATAACAACCCATGGAACATGCCAATAACAACCCATGGAACATGCCAACTCAGCCTATGGCAGTATGGATGGTGATTCGCTATAGTACTGTAACTTGGAATGATGGATAATGTAGCTCGGTTGGCATGGCACTCCTTCTAGCTGACACCATACTGTACATTATATCTGCTTTGCAAAATGTGTTTGTGTGAATTCCTGTTTTGTCTGTATATTTTTGCATATATTTATGTATGTATATTTGTACAAACTGTATGTGTCTGTATGTTTGCATGATTGTTTTTGTTTGTTTGTGTAAGTGTGTTATGTGTATGGGGATGTGTCTAGCTTGAGTGTCTCTTTCTAGTTGTATGCACATGCGGGCTATTTCTCTGAGTGTGTGGGTGTGTGTTATGCCATCGTTGTGGGCGTAGGTGCGACTCAGTCGTGCCAGCGGCTCGGTAACGTTGTTCTGAGGTGTGTTCTGGGGTGGACTCCTTGAAAAACACCTCACACCTTCAATTGAGCGCTTTCCTGTCAAGACACGCCTAGATTGCAAAACCAGACTCACTGCCTTGACGTTATTTACCCTAAAACTGATGAGAGACAGATATCAGCCTGCACAAGAAGCTTAGGGGAGAAAAATCATTTTCCCCTCCCTCTGAAAAAAAAAAAAAAAAAATTGAATATGTCCGCCACAGAAATGGGCACCATAAAATGACGGCTCTTGTTTTTTATTCTCGCTCTTATTTTTCCTCTGCGATGGAGGATTATGGTGAGCCGATCTCGCTCAGAGTGTGTCGTCCATTTGTTGACATTAGGGAGGTCAGCTGTGATATAATCTGATAACTGTTAGCTGAAACCGCTCGTCTACACTGGAACACACCAGTCTTTCCACACAATCTACGTGTGATTCATCGGTTCATTCTTTAAACGTATCTGATTGATCTGGTTTCAATAAGCGCTCCCTTTTGAAAACTTTTATCTTACATACGTACTCACAAGTACCTGTTGTAACAGAAGTTACCTACCAGATAGCCCGTTGGCTGGTGGCCCTTTTTCATTCCTTATCAGACTCTTTTTAAACTCACTGGTCCCTTTTCCATGGTCACCCTCACTTCATACTCATTCCCCCTCTCTGACATGACCGAGAGTTGTTCGTCTCGTGCAGCCCTAGTCTACCGCTGTGGTGTCTGCCTTTTGGGGTTTTGTACAGCTGTCTTCATGAAGTCATAGGAATTGCAGAAATAACACACGTTTGACTCAGTTGAACCAGTTGAGCAACAGTGTTACGGCTGAGAGAGGGTGGAGAAAGCGTGTATGTTGCAGCTTTTTGGGCAGTCGATTTATTTACTGAAGTTCAAATTCGGCTGACCGCAGCCACCCGGTCGAGCTGGCTAATGCTGCAAGTCACCAGCCCCCGCTCCAGTGGTCAGACACTGGCATCCTGTTGTTTGGTTGCCAGGAGACGCTGGTCAGGTGCGGATGCTTCTCTTTCCAGCCCTGAACACAGGCCCATATTCATAAGGCTTCAGGGCTAAGTGGCTCTGCTAGGACGAGTAAGCCTACAGTACAGTGCATCAAAAGTGCGATGCAGATACAAACAGTGAGTAACGTAAGGTAGAATAAACTCACTGACCTGGAATCTGTTTAGTCTGTGAAAATCATGTAGACATGTGTACTAGCATCAAAATAAATCTGTTTGTAGGTCAGCACGTCTCATCACATTTTGGGCAAAAAAAATGTATTTGTCCTTGAACACATTATTTTTAACCCCATGTGTTTTGCCCTAGGGCCTAGGGAATCTCTTACGCTCTGAGTTTGAATTTGTGCTGCTCACTAGTAGGCTATCATGGATGACTATAGCCTCTCTCTGTCAGGCTAGGATTAAGCTTTGCTACCACATTGCTCTCGCCGGCTTGCCCAGGCCGCATAGCACTCTATGGTTCTTTGTGAAAAGCAAAACCTAGCCCTCGTGCTAAATGGGTGGAATTGCTGGCATGTGGTTTAAGTAAGTCATATTTGGACGACTTATTTATTTATTTCCCCCCCATCAATGGGAGGCATTTATTTTTGAGGTTTTTGCCCCTGCACATTTACTGCAGTGGTGTAATTTATGCGAATTAGACTCCGAAGCGGCACGACGGGACTTTTTTCTGCTTGTTCCTATTCTCAGGATGACTCACTGAAGAAACAGGATATCTTCCATTTTTTCTGGCACTGTCGTGGGAGCCTTTTTATTGTTCGGCACATGTGGGTGTGTGGAGACCAGAGACTTGTGTAAATGATACGTGTGAAGTGTGTGTCCACACAATGAAATATGACCTGTGTGTGTGTGTGTGTGTGTGTACGTCTGTGTGTGTGTGTGTGTGTGTGTGACTGGACTTTATTTTTTTTTTACCCAGCTGACCACAAGTCTAATTTAGGGCTTTATTTGAACAAGCTTTTATCTATATTAAGAGGATTCAGCGGAAGCGGACACTTATAAATTGTTCCACTATGTAGTGTGTGACAGAAAGCATTTGTTGTGCTTGTTGCTAGGGATTACCCGAGCAAAGGTCAACCCTGAAAAACAAAGAGTGTGTCGGGAATAAAGTGAACAAGCAAAACTTTAGCTGAAGTTAATAGTGTATTTAGCGAAAGCATTTCTGTTCTTTCATGTAGGTCCAGAAAGTAAAAACAGTAACTAAGGGAGAAACTCTCTGTATTCTCATCCTAGACAGTCCAAGTGTTAAACACACCCTGAAGCTAACGCCCCGGAAAGGAGTGACTCCTTGCACACACAGACACACATACACACACACACACACACACACACACACACACATACACACACACACACACACACACACACAAACACACACACACATACACACACACACACACACACACACACACACACACACACATACACACACACACAAACACACACACACACACACACACACACACTAATGTGATTCTGGTGAAGGGAGGGTATGTTTTGTTACTGTTGGCACATGGTGCAGGCTGCGCTGCATCAGAGTGATTAGACCACACCGAGAGATCCCCAGAGTGACAGCAGCCGCTGACACAACGCAAAAACACGGCAACATGACATGACTGGAAAACAGTCGAGGGGGGGGAGAAAAAAAAAGTCCCCGATTGCATTCCTATCGCTGCGGCTCAATTATGCCTAAGTGACTCTGTCAGTGCGAGAGGTGAAATTGAGATCTCTTTTTTGTGGCATGCAATGCAATGCACTACACAGGCCAGGGGATTCACTGCACTGAGAGAACAGAGAATCCACTGTGGAGGGACATGCGGATGTCCTGTGTGTTATCTGGCCAGTCCTCTGTAGCCGTTATCATTACACGCTATCGCTGTTTAGAGCGAATTAAGATAAAGCCTGTCTGCACTGCTGGGAGCATGATGTCAGAGAGAGGGGCAGGGTGTGTCCCTTTTCCGGGTCATAACCTGTTAATTATGGCTAGAAAGCAAAAACTGATCCTAGTACAGCTCAGCTGGGCTCTGCTGAGCCAAATGGAAAATGAGGTAAACTGTGTGTCCTCAACCTACCAGCTGCATCTATGTTACTTTCTGTCTCTCTCCTCCCTGTAATTGTGCAAGCCACTGCAGTTATCATACACGTGTACACTGCCAAATTATCCAAGATTTACCGGAGCCTCCTTGGCTCGGAGCTATCTTGGTGTAGTTTGGAATCAAGTCTCGACCAATGTCCTTACATTAAATCATATTCCACTCCCTGCTATGTGTCACTTTCCATACAAAAATATAAATATGTGTGTGTGTGTGTGCATGTGTGTCTCAAAAAAGAATATATAAATGCTAAATAAATCCACGTAAAAATGGCCATGTCACGGGGTGTGTAAAATATGGCTGTGGCGGGTGGCTCACCGCGCCTGAGGTCTTCAGCCGCAACCTCTGAACCTTTTCCTCCCATCAGATGATGTTAGAGCTCAGATATGTCCCTGCGTAATTAGAGGGAGATGCTCTGATGCTGCCAGTGAGGGAAAGAATGCAGGGCCACAGACTGACTGAGAGAGAGAGAGACAGGCAGACAGACAGACAGACAGACAGAGAGAAAGACAGACAGATAGAGAGACAGACAGACAGAGAGAGAGAGAGAAAGACAGACAGACATGACAGAGAGAGAGAGACAGACAAAGAGTCAAACAGACAGAGAGAGACAGTCAGACAGACAGACAGACACACACAGAGAGAGAGACAGATACATAGACAGATAGAGAGACAGACAGACACAGAGAATGATGTGCATCATTTTCAGGAAAGCTAGTGCTGTGCTGAGGGCCTCATGGCGTTGAGGTGTTGTTGTGTCGTGAGACTTTGTGAAAGGTGTGAAGTGGAAGAGTGATGAGTTGATGAGGTAGAGTTTTTTTGTGAGTGTTGATGTGGGTGTTGGTGTTTATGATGTTACATTTGGATGAAAGACAGAGGTACTTTTAGAAACCCTCAGTGTGTGATTTCTCCTTGTTCCTGGCAGATGGAGAAGATCAGTATTGTGGGTCACACGCACATACACACACACACACACACACACACACACACTGATTTGACAGACGTGCACATTATCGTTCAGGAGACCGTGACCATCCTTAAAAAAATGACCCGTGGCGACCTCCCGTGACCTCTCTTCTCAGATGGCTTCCCTCTGCCTCCCTTCTCTTTCTCTCGTTTCCTCTCCCTCTCTGTCTCTCTCTTTCCTTCCCACTCTCACTTTCTCTTGCCCCTCCTTCTCTTTTCCTCTGTCATGTTCTTTTATTCAGTCTCCCTCTCTCTCTCCCCCTCTCTCTCCTTCCCTCTCACTCTCTCACTCGCTCTTTTTCTCCCCGCTCTCTCATCTCTCTATCTTCTTCTCATGTTCTCTTCATGAACTATCTTCCTCTTTCTCTCCTCTCCCTCTCTCTGTCCCTCCCTCTTTCTCTCTGTCCCTCTATCTCTCTCACCCCCTCTTTCTCTATATCTTTCTCTCCTTCTCTCTCTCCCTCTCTCTCTTTCTCTCTCCCTCTCTCTCTCCCTTTTTCTTCCCTCTCCCTCTCGTTCTCTCTCTCTCTCTCTCTCCCTCGCTCTCTCTCTCTTCCTCTCTGGCTGTGAAAGGGCCAAGATCTCTCCCCCTGCTGACAGGGACAGAGCAGGGACGTCGCTGTGTGGAGAAAAAAGAAGGGAAGAAGGCCCTGACGGCAGAAACAGATGCTGCCCCCCCCTCCACACACACACACACACACACACACACACACACACACACACCCTGAGCAGCGGACACGGCTCCAGTGTTCCAGACACCAGGATGGATCCACTCTGCTCTCGACTCGCTCCGAAACCCGATCTGCTCTTGGAGCGAAAAGCTCTCATCACTGTCACCGCCGGGCTCCCCCCACCGATCCCGGCGCCGCAATGTATTCTGGGAAAATTATAGGACGTAGACCTTGTGCTCTGCGCTGCGTTGTGTGCTCGCGGGCCAGCGAGGGATCGTGTGCGCCTCCGCCAAGCGATGATGCAGCAGTGAAAAAGATGGGAGACGGAGAGAGAGAGACTGACAGAGAAGGAAAGGAAGGAGAAGACAGGAAAGAGAAAGAGAGATGAGAGAGGAGAGGAAAGAGAGAGAGGGAGACACAGAAAGAGAGAGAGAGAGTGACAAAGAGCGAAGACAGTGGAACAGAGAGTGAGACCGACAAACGAGAGAGCCAATGCGAAAGCAATGAAAGTGAGAAGAAAGCGGAACAGTGTGTGAGAAGGAGAGAGAGAGGAACAGATGGGGAAGAGAGAGAGTGAGAAAGAGAGAGAGAGAGAGAGAAAGATGGCATGCTTATCTCCTTCTGGGTTTGGTGATCTGAGTAATGGCTGTCTGTCGTGGCGTGGCAGAGTTATGGTGTAAGGGAAGAACAGGTCTCAGTGGTGTGTGTCAGGAGGACTCAGGACTATCCCGATACTCCACTGGCATTGATGGATTCCTGAAAAGATGTGTGTGTGTGTGTGTGTGTGTCTGTCTGTCACAACTGAGACATTCTGTACAGATTTGTATGTCACAAGAGGGTCATTATGTACTGACAGTGAGTGATAAAGAGCTGGATTTTTTCCTCTCTCTCTCTCTCTCTCTCTCTCTTTCTCTTTCTCTTTCTCTTGCTCTCTCCCTCACTCGCTCTCACTCTCCTCTGTTTTCCAGTGATTTTTGTGCTCAAGATTCCCTATCATTTGAAAAATTCCAATAGTGCACCGTTCCACATTCATTAATTCCACTCCGTCGCTCGCGTCAAGTTATTTTTCTTCTAATTGCCTAAGGCTTAACCGCTTTTTATGAGTTGTGGTGTTAAAAATGGGTATTTCTCCCTCTCTCTCTTTCTCTCTCTTGCCAGAGAGAAAAATTAAAATAATCTGTAAATATGGTGGTGCAGAGGGAGGTAAGGGAGTGAGGGGGACCAGAGAGAGAGAGAGAGAGAGAGAGAGAGGCCCAGATGTTACAGGTTTAATCACCCGAGCCCAGCTGTTGTGCTGCACTCGCGTTTACAAACTTGGACTAATGGACAGAAGGTCTGGCATTAGGAAAAATCAACTGAAGAATCTGCCTCAGAGAAACAAGAGCCTAATACTCGTCTGTCTCTGTGTGTGTGTGTGTGTTTGTGTGTGTGTGTGTGTGTGTGTGTGTGTGTCATTATTTCTGTCTGACACACTGAGCTGTTCATCTATTCCCTCTATCGGTGTGTCAGTCACTTTTAGCCCAGTACAAGCTCACTTGGACTGTCTCGACCTTGCAAACCCAGCTTGTAGGCAGGATATAACTCATTTTCTCTCCTTTTCACAGTCTCTCTCTCTCTCTCTCTCTGTCCCTCACACACACACACACACACACACACAGACACACAGACACACACACAAACACACAGCCTCGTGGACTTAACCTGACTGAACTGTGGTGAGTGATGTGGGAGGAGACGAGCTCTGCCCTCCCGTCCAATCGCGACTCCCCTCCCTAAGTGCGGAGGCGTGGCCAGTGCAGATGAGAGCTCCACAGCAGACCCAACATCTGTGCATGAGCGTGCGGCCGAAGTGTGTACGAGCTCAAGTGTGTGTGCGAGCGTATGCATAGAAGAGAGAGAGAATGTGCGTGTGTGTTGTATGCGAGCGTGTGTGTGTGTGTGTGCGAGAAGAGAGAGAAAGAGAGCCTTTTCGCAAAGCCAGCCAGTCAGCTAGTCAGCCAGCCGTCCCATGCTGTTGCGCTGCCCAGATTAAGTAGCTTGTGAGAGAGAGTCTTTGTGTGGTGGAGGGAGAGAGGAGTGACCAGCCGGGGCTGTGTGTGTGTGTGTGCGGGTGCAGAACCGCCCGAAACAACTTCACGGACAGCATGGAGCGAGTTGGCCCGGGACAGGACTAGCTCGGATGTTTATCGAGAAGACGTTCTCTCCCCGGGACTGGAAGGGCTGAATCTGACGCCAGGCAAAGAGGAAGGCTCGTGGGGGAGTCGCTCCTGAAGTTCTGTGTGTGTGTGTGCGTGTGTGTGTGTGTGTGTGTGTGTGTGTGCGTTCCACACAACCGTAAATGTGGCATCTCTGACAGATGTGGCCTATTTGGAGCCGTTCGGGAGAAAGAACGCCTCTCATCTCGTGGGTGCACTGAGCTCACCTCGGAGGATGTAGAGACTCCAACGTTCATTTTTTCCCTCACTCTTTCACTATCCCTCTCTCTCTCTCTATCCCTCTCTCTCTCTCTCTCTCTCACTCTCTCCCTGGCTTGTTTGTCATCTGGTGTACTCGAGCTCAAAAGAGCAGTCCTCTAGCTCGTAAAAGAATTAACGTCGGGGAACTGGAATCGTTTTTTTGGAGCGAAAAAAAACTAGAAATGTACTCGTGAAAAGGAGCAGCTGCTGAATGTTTTGAAAAGGTAAGAGCGCTGAGTGTGTGTGTGTGTGTGTGTGTGTGTGTGTTTTTTTTTCTTCTTCTTCTTTCGCCAGCAGCGGAAAAGTTGCCGTTGGAAACGCTGCCAGAGGGACTCATAAAGGAAGAGTTCATTATTAATTTACCAGACGTTGATAAGCTGTTTCCTTCTCGGCGTATTTGGGTCGCTGTTGTCACAGCTGTGACGCGCTTTGCGTTGTATACTCAAATATACAAACGGACAGCAGTGGGCTTTCTTGGCATGTAGTACGGTTAAGTGAGTCTACTGTTTGGAACTTAGGCGTTACAGTGGGCTATAAATAAAGCGGAACATGCTGTCATGTTCTCCACACACTTGAGTCAACACCCCGAGAAAACTTGTTATGGACGGTCCGTGGTGCCGTGTGCGTGGGCCAGAACCTAGAGCTCCGAGCTTTAATGAGTGTTTTCCCTCAGAAAATGGACTCCAGTGTAATAACCGTGTGTGTGTGTGTGTGTGTGTGTGTGTGTGTGTGTGTGTGTGTGTGTGTGTGTGTGTGTGTGTGTGTGTGTGTGTGTGTGTGTGTGTGTGTGTGTGTGTGTGTGTGTGTGTGTGTGTGTGTGCGTGCGTGTGTGTGTGTGTGTGTGTGAATGCGTTGGAGTGTGGAGCGCGGAACTCAGGGAGGCATCGGCAGGGGAAAACTCTTATGAATGGAATGAGACTGGTGTGCATTTCTCCCCTGGGTGTGGAGAGAGAGAGAGGCTGGACGCCGCAACAGTGTGTGTGTGTGTGTGTGTGCGTGTGTGTGTGTGTGAGTGTGTGTGTGTGTGTATGTGCATGCCGTCAACGTCTGCCGTCCAGGTTGTTTACACTCCTGCTTAGCCAGTTCGAGCTGAGATAATTGATTATATCTGGGTTGTACTCTTTCAGCTTTTTTCCCTCTCCCCCTTCTCTCTGGATACATTTTCCTGAGCTCTGTTTCTATTTTTTTGCAGGGGCCCAGAGTGAGTTTGACCTAATTGTGCGGTCACAGTGTTTGCAGATTTTTTTGTCTCTTGGGAGCCCTGTTTGCACACAGGGACCAGTGTGTGTTTTCGTGAAAAAAAAAAAAAATGGCCGCATTTTGAGCGGCCAATAAGCAAAACAGTTGGGCAGTTGGCCTTTTTTTGTGTTGTTGCTACTTGGATGTGTTCTCCTGTCCTGTCTTATTCTCTCACTAATTCGATTATTTATTCCGCCAATAAAGGCCAGGCGTGCACTCTGATTGGCTCTGGCAGTGAACTGATCAGCATGTCCATGCTGGTGATTGGGGTTGCCACAGTGATGCGGCCCCTTTGATTGTTCTCAAGATTCTTTAGTGTCCCGCCCCCGTAGATGCCACTCAGTGACAGCCGCTTTGATTGACAGCTGGAGCCCCGCCTCAAAGCTTAGCATCTAAAAGGAGGGGAAAAAACTCATTACCCTACATGGGTGCGTGTGTGTGTGTGTGTGTGTGTGTGTGTGTGTGTGTGTGTGTGTGTGTGTGCAATCCCACCAACTCATCCCTGCAGGATTAGCACATGTAATGCAAGCCACTGAATCAGAAACTCCCATAGCAACAAGGCAGTGGGTGGATTGGGTGGGCAGTGTGTGTGCGTGTGCATGTGTGTGTGTGTGTGTGTGTGTGTGTGTGTGTGTGCGTGTGGTGCAGGGATATGTGACGGAAGGCAGAGGAGGAACAAAGTGACTGATGCTCCTTTTTTGACATGATGGCACAGCATGACAGTGGCTTGAAGCTGTAACTTGATATGGCTTGAAACAGCAACAGAACAGTCGTCACCATATTATATTTTCACCATTACAGTGTAACATTAGAGCGTGTGGCTCAGTGGTCTAAGGGGTTGGGCTGGCAATCATAAGATTGCTGATTCGAGTCCCAGATGATGGCTTGATGTTGCACATTGTACCCTTGGACAAGGCATGTCATCTGCGTTGTCTCAGTCCACTCAGCTGTAAAATGCATATCATCTACTGAGGGGATGGACTGGTGTCCTGTCCAGGGGGAGTCTACGCCTCTAGTCTGCTAACCATGGAAACTGGACATAAGCACCGACCCAATGGGCCTTCATAGCTAGTAATGGATGAACTACTGTAACCTTTACATTACCCTGCAATGGGCACATGCTGCATATCACCACAACAGGTTTTAAATAGCATGCGAGATCGAGGGTGCCTCTCATGCAGCATTTATACAGTACGTCCTCCCTCGCTCCTCGGGCCTCGATCCTCACTGATCTACATAAAGAAATATAGAAGAAGGGATTGACTATCCCTTTTTGCCGCCCCATCATTCTTTATGTAGATCAGTGAGGATCGAGGCCCGAGGAGCGAGGGAGGACGTATAAACGCTGAATGAGAGGCACCTATACTGTGACAGCAAATGGCGTTCACTGGCTTCAGATAAGAGAGACATATTATATAATGTTATGGCACATTATGGATTGCGCGCAATTGATTATTGGCATCTTATGCAATCTTATGCTGTGGGATGTATAGGCATGCTGCATTGTATTGATTCCCGCTGCCAGCCATAATAATCACAGCTGACAATAAACGCTGATCCCCATTTCCATCCATCTGAAAACGTATAGAACATGCAGCATATGGATGACATACGTTCCTCTGTGTGTCTCTGTTGCCATTTATAAGTTTGTTTGTTTGTTTGTTTTTATTTAGATCCCTATTAGCTTTTGAAAAGCAGCAGCTATTCTTCCTGGGGTGTATGTTCAAATATGACAAATACAATAGTATGACATGACATTGCTATGGCTAGTTGCTGGTCAGGTTATTGTTAGTTGCTGTTGAGTCCATGTTGAGGTGAAACTCCACAGTCAGTGACTTATGTGAGTGAGTGTGTGGGGCGCTATGACAGGCATGTGGACACAGGGAGGTATGGAGGGAGGATGGCAACATTCCTGACTCCTGTTAGTCCTGGCTCTCTGGGTCTATTTATTACACACACACACACACACACACACACACATACACAGACAGACGGACGGACGGGCAGACAGACAGACAGTACTTACTCACAGCCACAGACGCTCAGGAGGACACAGAGACACCCATGGGGTTTGACCTCTGACATCTATGTGTATGCCCTCAGGGAGGGGAAGGTGCATATGCATGTGTGTGTGTGAGAGAGGGAGAGAGAGAGGAGAGAGAGTCTCTGTGTGTGTGTGTGTGTGTGTGTGTGTGTATGCATATGTGTGTATGTGTGTGTGTGTGTGAGTGAGTGCAATGAGTGCAGCTCCGTCAGCATGTTAGTGTATTGATCAGATCCGGACTCCAAACGTTATTCAACATCCAAGGGCTTAATGGTGGATTGAAAGTAATTGCCCTGGTAAGAGGCTTCTTCCTCTACTGATTGATGTGGGATGTATATACATGCCACCAACTTCTTCAGTGAATAGCGATTGGTGTAGTTCACTAAGTGTGTAAGCATGTCAGCGATATTTTAATTATCAGTTTAGGATTGAATAAAATGAATTGTGTTTGTCAGCTTTTGCCCCTTGATATGTACTTCAACAGAACACAGACATGTGTTGAGCTACACACACACAAACACACACACACACACACACACACACACACAAACACACACACACACACACACACACACACACACACACACACACACACACACACACACACACACACACACACACACACACACACAGTTTAGCAGGACAATATACGTAGGACAAATACAATAGGTCAATAGGTAAAAACTTTGAACTTTCAAGGAGGCTACACCAAGCACGCAACTGAAGCATTCCATTCACGTTGTGTCTGCAACTATTAGCTTCCACTGTAATCAATGGAACTGGCTATACCAGATGTGATAGCGGCGTGCGCGTTTGAAAAAGTTAGACTGAAAAAGGTAAAACTATTTTTACACTCTGCGAACGGAGCACGGAGTCAGTTGCGTAACTCTGGGTTTTAGTTTGAAAGACCAGAGATGAACTGCTGTGCCTTTATTTTGCACACTGTAATGATTAATTTACACAAGTCATTGTTAGACTTGTGTGTATGTCTCTCCTGGGTATTGAGAGGATCTTACTGTAATGCACAACAATGTGCATCTACTGTATGTCTGTGCATATGCATGTGTGTATGTGTGTGTGTGTCTGTGTGTGTGCTAAGGTTGTTTACACTCCTGCCTCGGCAGTCTGAGCTGAGATCATTGATTTCATCTGGATTATATTCAGATTCAGTCTCTGGTTGTATTTACCTGGGTTCTGTTGTATTGTTTGTTTGTATTTACATATTGTGGGAGAGCAGCTTGACCGGTTTGATCTGTTTAAATCTAACTCATACTTGACTAACGTATCATGACATTTTGTTATAAAACAATGGGGCATGCTGCTGACCCAGTTCAGTGCAGTCCTCCCCCGTAGATGTGTGTGTGTGTGTGTGTATGTGTGTGTGTGTGTGTGTGTGTGTGTTACCATGACAGGATACGGCTTGTCCCATTTGCACTTATTGATTGGCTATCGACACCCAGGGGGCCACAGGGAAGCATTATGGGTAGTGGGTGCTTTATGTAATGCGCCCCTGCACTCTCACCCTAGTTGAACCCTCACATCTGACCCCCGCCGTCACGAAAAATCCCTCAAATGGCCTTCACAGGCTACCGTCACCTGACACTCGATTTGGGTTTGGATTTCCTCTTTCGAGTGTGTGTGTGTGTGTGTGTGTCTCTCTCTGTGTGTGTGTGTGTGTGTGTGTGTGTGTGTGTGTGTGTGTGTGTCTCTCTCTCTGTGTGTGTGTGTGTGTGTGTGTGTGTGTGTGTGTTGCGTTGGGGGGGAGGATGGATGGGTGGGCTGGCTTCCTCTGGGCCTGTGGGCCGCTTGGGCCTGGTGCCACTGCTGCTGCTGTGTTTGTGAATCAGCACTGTGCTGCTGTGACATGGCAAATGGAGTGGAAACTAATGGCCCAGTATCAGGAGGTAAACGAACTCCCCCCTCTTTTTTTTCTGTCTTCCAGGGGGCCACTTATCAAACTTGTTTATCGCTGTCCGTTCCCCATGACAATGAATCGGGAGGCTGGCTGCCTTCAGAACCTACCGAGTGGTTTGAACGTCCCCTTTTTTATTTCGTCTCAGGAGTTAATTATCAAACAGGTTTTTTTGTTTGTTTTTTTCTTTCGCTATCTGTACCTCAGGACAGTATGCGGTTAGACCTGATCTGAGATCAGACGGACGGTCGGTCACGCATGTCCCGTGGCTCTCTTCTCTGTGTGGTGGTGAGTGGAAGAGCTGCCCCAGAGTGGGGTAAGAATGTGGGGTAATGGGGTAGTCAGTGTGTGGGGCATGTAGAGAGGAGGGAGAGAGGGAGAGGGAGAGAGAGTGGCAGGGCAGTGCTTGGCTGGCCTGGCCTGGGCTGGGCTGGGCTGCATGGAATCCTGCCCGGGGGGAAAACCACACGCTGGGGCCACATCCTGGAAGAGGATGTGATAGTCGTGCTCATCACGAGGAGTCACCCACCCTCCCATCCTCTCTCTCTCTCTCTCTCTCTCTCTCTCTCTCTCTTAATCTCCTACTCTCTCTCGCCCTGTCCTCTAGCGCTTCACAGTATTTCACTCCTTCTCTGGTTGTATCAGCTTCTCTGTCTCTGTCTTTCCTCTCTCTTCCTCTCTCTCTTCCTCTCTCTCTCTCTCTCTCTCTCTCTCTCTGTCCTGTCATTTTGCTGTTACTGGGCCATCGTGTGATGGGGATGCCCTAGGGCTGTGTGAGCCTGTGTGTGTGTGTGTGTGTGTGTGTGTGTGTGTGTGTGTGTGTGTGTGTGTGTGTGTGTGTGTGTGTGTGTGTGTGTGTGTGTGTGTGTGTGTGTGTGTGTGTGTGTGTGTGTGTGTGTGTGTGTGTGTGTGTGTGTGTGTGTGTGTGTGTGGAGAGAGAGCTTGCGTCTCTGATTGTGTGTGTGTGTGTGTGAGAGAGAGAGAGAGGGAGAAAGAGAGAGAGAATGAGAGAGAGAAAGAGTGTGTGTGTGGAGTATGGACCGTTGTACACTCACTAATGATTGGCCTCACTAATGGGCACTCTCTGGCAGAGCTGTCGAAACATTTGGATTTTTTTTTCTATGCGTCGTCCCCACATGCGCACTCCATCAATTGACAGATTAATCCAGTCAGCCCAAAGAATTGGAGCGTGCTCGAATGTACCAACTAATCAAGACGGAACATCTCAATCATTCCACGTTTGTCAGGTTCCTTAGCCGCAGAACAGAACAACAGGGACATCCCGTACCAGGCTGGAGAATGTCGGCGGAGCACCTGTATGGATGTAGCACACCTCAGTTA
>NC_085013.1:2644165-2756665 GCF_963854185.1 Sardina pilchardus
GTGTGTGTGTGTGTGTGTGTGTGTGTATGAGGTAATTGCTTTTCCTTTGTATGACCTTCGTACCTTAATGATATGTGTTGGACGAGTAGCATTTTGCACTAGGTAATATGTGAGTGTGTGTGTGAATGTGCGTGGGTGTGATGTGCGTGGGTGTGTGTCCGTGCATGTGTGTGAGAGAGAGTGTGTGAGTGTGTGAGTGCGCTTCAGTGGAAAGTAGGGAGTGCCCACACAGCTGGCTCTAAACTAAATGCCAGAGCTGACCTTTCGGCATGGCAACGCCGTTTGATCCCACGCATAACCCAGCCGCCACCGCCGTCGTCTCCCCCCCGACTCCCCACTCCCCCGAGCTCACCTCCGGCCAAAAGCTGCCGAATTTCACCTCCTCACGTCCTCCTCCGCATGCCAAACCACCCGTGCGTAATGCGCTTCGAATGGAGTCATTTCCCATCAGGCCGCAAACAGATCGGCTTTTATTAAGCCGCTCTCTGTCGCTCCAGCCGTGCCCTATATCACATTATACCCTCTACGATTCAAACACCCCCGTTTTTTGGCCTCCAGCAGCACGCTAGCTAGCTAGCCGCCCACAGCCTCCCATTGTTATGATGGTCATGCTACATGCTAACTACTGCCCCCCCACGCTGAGACACATTACACCTCCCATGGGTGGCTGCTTAAGGTAATAGATACAAATCACCTGCCGGCTCCCCGGGACAAAGAGAGGCCTGTACCCCAGGGCTTCTATTATGATGGTGGGCTGGTGGGTTTTGTTTCGAGGTAGGGGAGCAACAGTAGGCCTGACTGAACTCGGTGTGGTTTCTGTTTTTTTTTTTTTTTTTGTGCTGAAGTCTAGTTTGAAGCTCTGCGTGTGTGCGTGTGTGCGTGTGAGTCAGTGATATATCGGATGATAAATCACTTTCATGTGCGGGTGAATATTGCATAGAGGTCGTGACGGTGACACCAGCAGGTATTCTTTTCGAGAATGACGAGTCGTTCGGCGAGTCACACTCGTCGGCGAGCTCCTTTGTGGGTTCTAGTCATCAGAACCGTTTGTGTTAGTGGACACCGCTGGCGTGAGATCCGTTCCCGTTGACACGACTGTCCTCGAATCGACCCGACTCACTGGAACCGCCACCTCGTCCTCGACGGCCTTTTTCAGCGTCCGCATCAGCTGTGGGGCAGCAGAGGTCACTCACATGGTCGATAAGTGGTCTTAAAAGACACCTCAGGGGCCTCCGATAACCTTCCCTACAAAGGGACAGTGGGAGTAGAGAGAGGTGGAAAGAGTGGAGGGGTGGGGTGGGGTGGGATTGGGGTAAGTAGAGGGGTGTTTGTGTGGAGGGACTAAGTGCTGAGGTATCTGTGTCAGTGCTTTCATCTCTCTGTGGCGAAACCTTTCAGCCCTCCAGTCCCCAAACAGAAGCAGAGCAGAATAGACGTCTGGCTGTTTTAGACAGATGCCCCTCTCTTCTTCTCCCACTATTGATTCTCAGTTCCTATGTGGCTCTGTTTGGATCTGACCCTGGACCTGTAGTGGCCTGATAACCCTGCTGTTGGTGTTTACCAACTATTCGTCTTTGTTTGTCTTTCAACATCTATGGGACGTGACTTCTGAAGGAGCAGGAAAAAAGATACCCAACACACACACACACCAGATAGCTTTGTAGCGGAGCGTATAAAATATTGAGTGCTGGAGGCTGATTATGTGTAGTCTGTGTGTGTCATGAGGACGTCCTGACGCGGCTATACGATCTCCTCTCCTGCGGCCAGTGCGCATGTGACATGTGACTGACCAATACAGGATGTGCGCCGTCTTGACATGGACACTGATTAGCGTCCAGCGGGGACCAGACATGGGTGGATTTTGACTGACCTGCGTGGACTCGTGCTCGGGATGACGAAAGCGCTTGTGTCATCACTTGAAACGGCTACTTTGTCCCAGTTCTTTTTTTCAGTGATGTCATGTCGTGTTGATTGCATGACTGTTGATGTGTAACCATGTTGCTGGGGTTTGCTGTCAGGAGGGATTCATGTGTTTTCAATGTGACTTCTGCTAATCTCTTTTTCCTCTTCTCTTCTCTTCTCTTCTCTTCTCGTCTCTTCTCAGGGGGTCCTAGACAAAGCCAGCTGAGTTAACCCGAAGGCCGGGGGCAAGACGTGAGCCCGACCCCGAATCGCCGTCGCCGTACGTCGTCGCCGTCGTCGCCATGGCGCCGCGCAAGCGTCCGGCGCGCGGCCTGTCCTTCATCTTCTGCTGCTTCAAGAGCAGCAGCCACCCGGAGATCACCTACCGCCTGCGCCACGACAGCAGCTTCACCCTGCAGACCATGGAGCCCGCTCTGCCCATGCCGCCCGCCGACGAGCTGGACGCCATGTTCTCCGAGCTGGTGGTACGTGTCGGGCACAGGACGGGCTCAGGGGGGTGGGGGGATGGGCGGCGGATTATCCATGTTTTCATGTTGTTTATTTGGGGGGCTTTAACTGAGATAGGACAGTTGGTCATTGACAGGAAATGAGTGGGAAAGAGCGCTGGAGGCCGCAGGTTGGAATTGAACCCGAGTTTTTAAATCCAATTGTATGGAATGTGCCGCTTGTCCAGGTTTTGACCAGGTTTTTATGTCTGTCGTTATTAACTGTCCTTCCTGCACTGAAAGTTGATCCTTTTTCAGTGTTGTTCTGCTTGTCATGTTCATGAGGAAGTTCACTGGAATCAAATTTGAGTATCTCTCTCTCTGATCATTTCAGAGCTACTCCTCAACGTCTTTCCCTTTCTTTTCTCTCTCTCACCCTTTCTCTCAAATTCAAATTCAAATTCAAAGATGCTTTATTGGCATGACAAATAAGATATTCATGTTGTCAAAGGAGTCATACAAATGTACAGTACTGTATATCATAGTGTAACAATAACACAGAAACATAATAATACATACAGTATATACACTGTGCTCTGTCTCTCTCTCTCTCTCTCTCTCTCTCTTTATGGGGTTCACTGTTACTGTTACCACATGCACTAACATTGACTTTTCCAAACTGGCCAGTTTCTGGGACCGGGGTCTGAAAGTTTGAAAGGTGACTTAGAAGGTTGGGATAAAGCCTTTGTTTTTATGTCTGAAATATGAGTTGTATGGCGGATCATGCCTGAGGATATGGTAGTCAAAACCCCTAGCGTCGGCCATGAGGCTAATGTTAACATAAAGCGCTATCACAGAAGTAATCAGACTGAACTGTCCACCTGAGTAAGAAAAACATACGCTAACGTCTGATTAGATCAGACAGATCTGGAAGATATTGTTGTTTTTTTTTCTATTTCAAAACACCAAAAAGTGTGAATACAAGTGGCGTAATGTGTTTCAAACAAAGCTAAAGAGTTCAGACAAGTGGTTGGACAGCTTCCACGTTGAAAGCGATACCTGTCTTCAAGCGATTTCTCTTCTGGCATTAGCAACGACAGTGATTGGTAAACAAACATAAGGAGCCCTACCCTTCCAGTCTGAGTACACGTGCACGTGCCCGTAGATTCTCCCCAGACACGTGCACATGTCGTGCACCTCCCAAAACCCTCCGATTTAGTTTGTCAAACGGCTATTTGCTTTCAACAGCCTGAGTCCGCTGTTGTGGCCTCAAAAAGCTCTGTACTGAATGAGAGGTTATCAGTCACGTAGTCCACGGGCAGGCAGACGGATTGCTGTTGCTCACACTCCTCCATAAGGAGGAGGAGAGAGGTGATGAGAGGCCTGGATGGGCTTCTCACTCCCTCCTTCCCTCCTTCTGTCTCGCTTTATCTCCCTCCCTGTCTCTGTCACTCCCTCCTTCCCTCCTTCCATCTCTTCTTCTCTCCCTCTCTCTCTCTCTCTCTCTCTCTCTCAGTGTCTTCCGTTCCCCAGACAGGCTGGCCATTCTCCTCTAATGACCCATTAAGGACAGTCATACAAAAGGAGCTCATCTCCTCATTACCTCCCCAGACTCCATTCACAGGATCTGCCTTTTGCTTTACTTACTCTCTCTCTCTCTCTCTCTCTCTCTCTTTCTCCCTCTCACTCCCTTTCTTTACCTTGCCTATTTCTTATCCCACTTTGTCTTCCTGATGTTTTTCATCCCTCTGTCTCTCTCTTTTCGCACTCTTTCTCTCTCTTTATTTACTACCCGTTTCTTATTCCACTTTCTATTCCTCTTGTTTTTCATCTCCCTCTTTCTCCCTTCTCCCTTTTTCTCTGTCTCTCTCTCTCTCTCTCTCTTTATTTACCACCCTTATTTCTTATTCCACTTTGTCTTTCTCTTTCTCTTTCTCATGTTTTTATCCCTTTATCTCTCTCTTCTCTCTTTTCTGGCTATTTCTCCTTCTTTATTTACCACCCCTGTGTCTTATTCCACTTTCTCTTCCTCTTCCTCGTGTTTTTCATTCCCCTTCTCTTTCTCTCTGCCCGTATCCTGCATTTCTCTCAATCTCTCTCTCTCTCTGTCCTTTCGCTTTCTGTCGCTCGCTCTTTCATGTGTATGAGAAAGAGAGAGAGAGCGTGTGTGATTGATATCTGATGCGCTGCCATTCTTCCATCATCCATGATAGCTATATGGGCCGTTAAGGCTGCACCCCCCCCCCCACACACACACATACACACGCATACCGACCCCCACCCCAGCCAACCACCCTCCCACACCCACCCACGCAGTGTGGCACGCGCTCAATGGCATCCCTCTCTCCACCGGGCCCTGCTCAGCAGACCCCAGGGCCCACCTGCTGACTGACCGCTCCGCAGGCCATTGTGTCCCTAAAGAGCTGCGCTCACAAAAGCGGCCCCGGGACAGAGATGTCAAACAGTGTCAGGCTAACGCTGCCGCCGTTGTCCTAAACACACGTCTCCAAACAGGGGGCCCCTCTGTCCAGCGAGGGCCCCCCATGAAGGGGCAGCTTCTGCCTAAGCAGCACTTTAGCTCACTCATCATGCTGCTGTTGAAAGAAGAGACATGGATGGGCCCTTGTTGCTATTTTTTGCCTATTTGCTAAATTGCTGTGTGCGTGTGCGTGTGCGTGTGTGTGTGTGTGTGTGTGTGTAGCCCAGGTGAGAGTGTCTAAATGGAGCAACAGTTTTTTTCTTCTCTTTTTTGACTTTTAAACACGGTAGTCAAAGGCTGGATCTACTCCAAAGCATCGAAAACAAGCGAAAAGCTTAGGCATAAGAATAGATGGAATTTGTATTATAGCTCACAATAGTTTTGCCACATTTTAGTTGATGTTGCGAATATATTTGTGTATTCTATGCTCGTAACATGGCGAAGAGAGCGCCCACAGTGTAGTCAGAGAGAGAACACAGAGGCAGCCTGCTCTGTTTCAAGTGTCTCACCCAACAGCTGATGTCTTCAAATAGACCACGACAAACAGATGATAAAAATGGACTGGGCTGACAGGGGGGTTGGCTTTCTGTTGCATTTGCACCTTCCCTCCACATAAATGAACTGTCAACATTTGATGTATGCGCTGCCCTCCCCTCCAATAACCGTGTCCCCAGAGACCGACCGACTCTGGCCCTGTGGTAGTTTAGCGCACCCATACGCACACACACACACACACACACACACACACACACACACACACACACACACACACACACACACACACGCAGGCCTGTACTGTAGGTCCAAGTGAGGACAAGTGATTGTTGAAAGCTGTCATTCTTTAGGCTGTCTCTGTGGTTCTCTATCTCTCTCGAGATCTGGAGAGGGAGATAGTGAAAACATGGAGCTAGAGAGAGAGAGAGAGAGAGGGAGGAAGGGAGGAGATGGGAAGGGGGGAGGGAGAAGAGACAGAAGGTGTTAGAGAGAGGGAAGCGCACAGATCTGGATAAGATCGACCTCTGGCCCCGACACATCGCGCTGGAGATGGGGCATCTGGCGCTGGCGTGACGCGAGATCTCTGGTATGCGTGTGTGCGCATGCATGACCGTTTAAGGTTTGGGGGTCGACGCTGCGCTACATCCAGGCACCTCCTTGTCATTGTCAGCCGCCTTTTGTCTGTCTCCTGCTGCCCTACTTCTCTCCAGCTCTTCTTCCTCTCTCTCCCTCTCTCTCTATCTCTCTATCTATCTCCCCCTCTCTATCTCCCCCCTCTCTCTCTCTATCTCTCTATCTATCTCCCCCTCTCTATCTCCCCCCTCTCTCTCTCTATCTCTCTCTCTCTCTCTATCTCCCCCCTCTCTGTCTGTATGTCTCTCTCTATCTATCTATCTCTCTCTCCCTTTCTCTCTCTCTCTCTTCTCTCTTCTCTCCCTCTCTCTCTCTCTCTCTCTCTCTCTCTCTCCTTGTCCCTCTTTCTGTCTTTGTCAGCTATTTCCTCTGCGGAAAAGATAGGGTCGGATGATCTTTAAGAAGAAAGAAAGAAAGAAACAAAGAGAGAGAGAGAGAGGGAGAACAAAAGAGAGAGACAGAGAGCGGATGAAAAACAGAGAGGGAATCAGTAACATGGCTTCTTAATGGCATTAATAACATGCACATGACTCTAATAGACTTATAGCACTCAAACATCTGGATCGAATGGGACTCGGTTCCTTGGGCGAGACAGTGAGGGTGGAACACTCGGCTCAGGCCGAGGCCAGAGGGCCGCTCAGGTAATAATTGAATGTTTCCATCGCTCGGCCCGTTTGGCAGCCGTGGCGGAATTTGCACCTCATATCCCAAGGAATTGTGGGATGCCTGATGCCCCGTGCAAAACGATTACACGTCAAGTGGCCGGTTGTGAATGGGATGAAGTGTGGCAGAGTGTGTGTGTGTGTGTGTGTGTGTGTGTGGTTTGTTCTCTCTGTGGGGTACGGGTGTGAGGTTAGGCCAGTACAGACTGTCAGGTGTCTTGGGTAACGTTTTTCTGTGTCAATGACGTGCTTACCTAAAGAAAAACATCCACGGACTAGGTGTGATCTGATATATCGTCCAACCTCTCATTTGAGATACTTTTGGTTTTGTAAGTGTGTTTTTCACATGGCAAGTGGTCAGAATCTTGGGTATTGGGGTGTCTGGGTTCTTAACGTGCAGTTTTACGTGTCCCTTTTGGACTTTGCTTTTGATGTTCTAGAACATTCACCAGGCATGAAATTGTTCTTTGCATTTAATGTAAGCAATGGCTAGCCAAATATTTAGTCAGCGCACCAAAATAATTCAGGAGCGCTGGTGTGCTTTTTTAAGAATCATTTTCTTCCACTCGAGTTGAGCCTGTCAACATAGTCACTCTGATAGTTTACATCAGAAATTCCATGAGTGTTATAAGCTGAACAGCCTTTTAACATTGCACCTTTATGCATGTTAAATGGACTGTAAATAACTTAAGCTATGTCAAGTTCCAGGGTTGGCTTGTAGACGGCACATTACTGCTGTGTAATAACTGTTATCTGACATGTGCAGTATGTCTGTCTACACACTGTTTGACATGTGTCTGGGTTGATGTGTGTTTTAATGAACCTGCTGTTGATGCTAAATTGTCTGTGTTCTCTCTCTCTTCTTTCCTCTCCTCTCCTCTCCTCTCCTCTCTTCTCTCCTCTCCGCTTCTCTCCCTCTCTCTCTCTCTCCTCTCCTCTCCTCTTCTCTCTCTCTCCTCTCCTCTGACAGGATGAGTTGGACCTCACAGAGAAACACAGGGAGGCCATGTTTGCGCTCCCAGCCGAGAAGAAGTGGCAGATCTACTGCAGCAAGAAGAAAGTGAGTCGGCCTCTTTGTCTCTCTGCCTTCCTGGCTGTCAGTCAGTCTCCTGGGCACTTTCTCACACACTCTTCCCCTTTCCTCTCCTTTGTTGTTGTCTCGCAACTGTCTCTGTGGGTGGTGTGTGTCTGTGTATGTGTGTGACGAGGTGTGTCTGTGCATGTGTGTATTGAGGTGTGTCTGTGAATGTGTGCGTGTGTCTGTGTGTGTGCGTGTGTGCTGAGGTGTGTCTATGTGTGTATGCATGCGCTTGTGTCATAGCGCATGCATTGCTGCAGAACCAGTCTTTCTGATGTGTGTGTGTATCTGTCTGTGTGTGTGTGTGCGTGCGTGCGTGCATGTCTGTGTATGTGTGTGTGTGTGTGTGTGTGTGTGTGTGTGTGTGTGTGTGTGTGTGTGTGTGTGTGTGTGTGTGTGTGTGTGTGTGTGTGTGTGTGTGTGTGTGTGTGTGTGTGTGTGTGTGTGTGTGTGTGTGTGTGTGTGTGTGGTATGGGTGTGTTTATGATCTGTGTGAGCCAGAGTGTGAGCGGAACAGGCTCAGGGATATGGGCAGCAGTGGGAGGGAATGCCTCAGAGGCCAGAGCATGACAATGAATGCGTAGAAAATAAAAAGGTGAATTTCCCCTCTCTCTCTCTCTTCCTCTCTCCCTCTCTCTTTCTCTCTTTCTCTCTCTCTTTCTCTCTTCATTCTGAAAATACTTTCATTCAAATGGAGACAAATGAGCTGCCCTTCAAGTCTCCAGGAAAAGTGAAGGGAGAATAGAGTGAGGGAGGGAGGGAGGGAGGGAGGGAAGGAGAGAGAGAGAGAGAGAAGGAAAGGAGAGAAAAGGAGAAAGGGGAAAAGTCATAGAGAAAGGAAAGGACATGGAAGGAGGGATGCAGAGAGAGTGTGGAGAAGAGAGAGAAAAACAGCAACAGAGAAAGAGAGAGGTAGAAGTAGAGGAGAAAGGGACAGAGAGAGAGAGAGAGAGAAAGAAAGAGAGAGAAGAGGGTGAGCCAGGGCGAAAGAAAGACGGAGAGAAAGAAATCGAAAGCGAGCCGTGAAGGAGCTCCTTTATTCTGGCTGCCAGACCAAACATGGGCCAACCAACCTCAACAAGCACGGCACTCCTCTCCCTCTCTCCCTCCCTCCTTCCCTCCCTCCATCCCTCTCTCCCTCTCTCCTTCCTCTCTCCTTCCTCTCTCTCCCTCCTCTCCAACTGGCCGTCACATCAAAGCCCTCCTCTCTAGTCCAGTTACCCCCCCCCCCTCTCCGCGGCCCCCACCTCTGCTGGCGTTCGGCAGGCCCGGCTAGCTCTACCTAGCATCGGAGGGAGCTGTTTGCTTTAAAAGCTCTGTTTCCTGCCGAGCCATCTCATCTGTCACGGAGGGGAACGCATAAATCTCCCGCCGAGAGCCAAGCGCGGTGAAGTCGAAGTCTGCCCTTGCACTTTGATTAGCTCTCCTTTGTGCTGTACCTTTGCTACACACACACACACTCGTGCGCACACACACTCGCACACACGCACATACACTCACAGACACTCACACACACACACACACACACACACACACACTCTCTCTCACTCTCTCTCTCTCTCTCTCACACACACACACAGACACACATACACACACACACACACAGTGTCAACACAGAGGGAGAAAAGCTTTCCCCCTGACTGCGTAGGGGAGGAACAGAAGGCCTACAGAAGTGACATTAAGAGATGTCATTAGCATTGGATAAAGACATCCTGTTATTCTGGCCAGTGTGAAGTGCTCTGCTCACTTGCATTGCTAATGGAGATGGTGAACAGCAGCTACTGTTCAAAGGCTCTGTAAGTTCACAGGGGGAGTTGCGCTCACTGAACAGAGGCCAACTGACCATAGTGAACGTATTGTTGTTTAGCAATAGCTTGTCTTTGTCACCTACCGTAAACATCTTAAGGTTAAAAAGGTCTTTAGGATAAAGCAGGACGATTTCAATAGTCATTCTCATTCTCAGTCAGTCATTTTCATTGTCAAATTAGGGTAATTAAAAAAGATAACTATTTCAGATGTTTGATCAAATAGGTCTTTTCCACCGACAGAGAACCGGCTCCAACACTTTGGTTCGGAGCTTGAACCAAAAAATAATTGGTTTTCCCTGCGAACTGCAGTGTGCGTGTCGGCAGACGTTAACGCTATTTTACAAAGCTAATTTCTGTCATTTCTACGGGACAACTGTCACATACTTGCACTCTTGGTTCAGTTCAAAACTAGTGGAAATGCAGCCTGGTCACTAGATAGCACATGGCTCAAAGAATTCCGAATTCCAGTTCAAGAACGGGTTTGCTTTCGATGGAAAAACGCATATACAGTAATGGCTCCCTGTAATACCGCCAACCTAACTTACAGTAATCAGTAATCTTACAGTACGGTAGTCTTTAGAACGTATGTGTTACTAGTTTCCCACTGCCACCATGTTGCCATGGATGTCTGTCTGTCGGGGACTCCATGTTTTTGGGATTCTGTGTCTCCTCCCTTGCAAGTGCGGCGGGTGACACTATGGAAAGAGGAGCCGTAGGAGGCAGAAAAGTGTTTTCAGTTTGGGGGAAATTCTTCAGATGTTTGCCAGCTAGGTAATTCCCTCCTCTTGTTTCCGAGAACGGCTGAGTTTGTGGTTTGAAGCAGGTTCTGTCTCGGGGCCCGGCCCACACTGAGCATCTGCTAGCAATCGGACAGAACCGGCAGCTTTTCTGGAGGTGTTCTGCATGGCCAGAAAGAAGTGCCTCGAAGAACTTAAGTACATGTGGAGGCGATTGGAGTCGATTCTCTCACCTGGGACAGGAGTGGAGTGAATCTTGGATATCTGCAAATCTGTTTGAAATAAAAACCAGTTTGTATATCGTCTTCCATGCACAGTTGTGTGAACGACCCAATTCATAGTTCATGCAAAACATTTCTCATCTCATTATTCGTCTCCAAAAGCAAATAGTCATGCTTTCATTGTAGTTGTACATTGCAGACTTAGCACATCATAGACACAAGAAGTCATAAATACACACACACATACACCCACACACACACACGCTCACGCACACGCACACACACTCACACACTCAGACACACTCGCACACACACGCACACGCACACACACACATACACTCAGACACACTCGCGCACTCACACACACACTCACTCTGCTGCTTGGCCCAAATGAAGTCATGCTAAGTCACCCCATAAGCACAATAGCTCAACCCAGAGCAGACCCGGCGCCAGGTACGGCTGCACAGCTTGCGGGGCTGAGCTGAGCTGAGCTGAGCTGAGCTGAGCTGTTATGTAGCGGGCCTAGCTGTCTCGCCGCTGCCTTATTCCCCACGCGAGGCGAGTGAGACCGCGTCTGTGAGTGCAGCCCCCCTCCACCCACCCACCCCCTCTCTCTCAGACGCTCTCAGCCCCCGAGCCAGCGACACTCCGTCTCCGCGAAGTGCTCGGCCAGGGTCTGGTTCCCATTCGCAGCCTCTCCAGTGCACTAGTTAGTGGTTAAGTGGGCTCCTTTCCTGGATCCCGTGGGTCTCTGCAGCAGTGGGCCCGCCGCGCCGGCTGTAAGCTCCGCACACCTGCAGTGTCTCCATAAAACCGTCCCCTCACTGATGGTCTGCAGGCCCAGCTCTGTCTTTGTGTGCCTGTGTGCCTGTGTGCCTGTGTGTGTGTGTGTGTGTGTGTGTGTGTGTGTGTGTCTGTTTATTTGTGTGTGTGTTCATGATTATTTGTGTGTGCGTACATGTGCGTGTGTGTGTGTGTGTGTGTGTGTTTATTTGT
This sequence comes from Sardina pilchardus, assembly GCF_963854185.1. NCBI lineage: Eukaryota > Metazoa > Chordata > Actinopteri > Clupeiformes > Clupeidae > Sardina > Sardina pilchardus. Next base: position 2,655,623 of record NC_085013.1, read on the forward strand.
GTGTGTACATGATTATTTGTGTGTGTGTGAGTGTGAGTGTTCATAAAAAGGAGAGTGCCTCCTTGCACCTCCTGTTTGCCTCTGGTGTTCTGTCTTTATTTTAACACTCTTAGCTTCCTGTACTTGTCATCAGACGTACTCATCTGTGTTCTACCTCTCCTTGCTGTGGCCCTTTTTTTCGAACTTTTCTCTGTCTCTATCTCTCTTTCACTCGTGCAGATGACTGTGTGATTGAGTCTCGGCCTCTCTCTCTCCCACCCTCAGGTTAACTTCCACAGCCCTAAACTCTCCGACTAAATTGCATAATTGGCTATAAAACTATAGGCGCACTTGTTAAGATTGACAACAAGAATTCCAGGGAACGTAGCGTAGAGCGTGGGGCTGTTTATGAGGTTCTTGTAGCCCCCACACATTGGCGACCCCAACCCACCCCCCTTCCAAAACGCCCCCCCCCCCCCTTCAAACTCACACAGAGTTAGGGTCAGAACTTACATAAATCACTGAGATTTGCAAATAGCCCTATACTCAATGGTATTGTTTTCCAGACTTAAATGGTCAGTTATTTGGCTTTTTAAAAGGGTGGGTTTCATTGCAAATGTGAAGGATATTGGCACACATTAGACATTCTCTCAGACTCCCAGTGTTTTAGCAGAAACGTTATTTCAAATAGATCCCAAGAGGTTCATCACTCAGTGCTAACAGTCTGCCAGCTCACGAGGAGAACAAACCAACAGGTGTGTGATGGAGAGATAGAGAATGAGAGGGAGAAAGAGAGAGAGAGAGAGATTGAGAGAGAGGGGGAGGGTGGTGAAAAGGAAAATATAAAGTGTAGAGTCAATGGATATAGAGGTGTGTGAGAGAAAGTGAGGAGAGATGGAGAAGAAAAAGCAGAAGAATAACTTGTAGCAAATGGAGCCGTGGCTAACATAGCAAATCGAGCCGTGGCTAACGTAATATAGCAAACGTAGCAAACGGCGCCGTGGCTAACGTAACAAACAAATGAAGCCGTGGCTCACACAGCAAACAAAGCCATGGCTAATGTACATGTAGCAACTGTAGCAAACGGTGCAAACGGAGCGGTGGCTAATGTCGATGGGAGGGTAGGAGTTGAGAAAGAAAAGTAGGAAAGTGGAAAGGTAGAGAAGGTGGTGAGGGGTCTTGAAGCCGGAGGCTTGAGGAGAGGTGGAGAAGAAAGAGGGGGGGGAGGGTCAAAGGACAGAGAAGGCTTGTGGGAGGGGACATGACAGGGCAAGAGGAGACAACAGTCTGAAAGTAAATGAAAAAGGTAGAACAAGAAGAAAAGTAAAAGAAAGTAAAAGAAAGAGAGTTGATGATAAACGCAAAAGATGTGAAGAGGAGATGTGAAATGAGTGAGGTTTCACTCACACACATACACACACAAACACACACACACACACACACACACACACACACACACACACACACACACACACACACACACACACACACACACACACACACTCACATAAACACCACACACACAAACACACACACTTGAACAGGCCTGGAGCCCACAGCACAGTGTGGTGTAGCTGGAGGGGATTGTGGGAAAGCAGAGCTGTCCTGGTGGACGCTGGGGGTGGATCTCAGGCTTCCAGGGGCTTTACAGCTTTGGACCAGAACAGCGGACGGGTGGTGAGGAGGAGCCGGCCCAGTCTGGGAATGGATTGAAAAATTAAAGAGACTGACGTGTGTGTGTGTGTGTGTGTGTGTGTGTGTGTGTGTGTGTGTGTGTGTGTGCGCGCGCGCGCGCGTGTGTGTGTGTGTGTGTTCTGTGTGAGTGTGTGTGTGAGCTGGCCAAGCCCAAGTGCCGCATAGTATATCATGCATGTGAATATGTGTGTCTGAGTATGTACGTGTGTGTCAGTGTGTGTGTGTGTGTGTATGTGTATCTGTTTTTCAGCCAGTGTATTTATGTGTGAGCTATGTGGATAGACTTGTCCATAACTCTTCTCCGTTCTCCCACGCTTGCCTGTCTAGGAAACAGAGGAGAATAAGGGTGCGACCAGCTGGCCTGAATACTACATTGACCAGATCAACTCCATGGCAGCCGTAAGTATACACATATATGGAGATGTACATGTGAGAGTGCGATCAAGGCCATATACATTATATTCACGCGAGCCCTTTCCCTAGTCCCCCCATCTAAACAATGCCGTAAAACACTGAACTGACGGTGTTACAAACTTTACTGAAAGCGGGGCGTTTGAAAACCAAGAGAACCCATGTGGATTCATATTCATGGCAATAAGTCCTCAGGAATTCAAGCTGAGATGGAATATAGGACGCTTGGGGGGGTCTATGTTTTCACACACAGCCAGTGTACACAGTATAGCGGGCTGTTCCTTTAACACGACTGTTAGTATTGACTTTTATAGGGCCGTTAGTTTTCTGTTTGCTAACATTCTGTCATTCACTTTTATTCATGTGACTTAAGAGCGTGATTCAAAGCGAATGAGACAGCGAGCTGTAACGAGCCGTCCAAGGGTATTCCTCTTGGAATGGATTGCCACTTTTAAACCCACCTTATTATGCTACGGCAGTAACCCTGGCATTTTGGTAATATTAGTGTAAACTGTGGGAAATCAAGAGATTATCAGCTAGGTCATGGAAAGAAACACACTGTCCAAGTGCTGGATTAGACCATGTAGTGCTGCGTGTAACAGGAATTCGTTTAATTTTGTTGTTGAAATGAGTTTGAAAGGCATTTAAGTTTTGGTATGTGCCTGGTGGATGGTTATCAAGACTGAAAAAAAAAAACCGTCTCCAAGTCCCTCGCAGAGAAACAGAACGGAGTCTATTTCTGAGGCAATATCCTCTCTCTCTCCGGCAAGCAACACGGAGCCAGGGAGCCATCTAGCCAGGGCTTTGCACCGTAGCTGAGGGTTGGCTCAGAGTCGGCGCATTTTTGATAAGTGTTCAGCAGGCCAAATCTACTGTGTAGAGCTTTTCCAGTGTAATACAGACAGACTGTTTATCTTATCGCTGACAATCTAAACGAAATGAGGGAAATGTTGGTCATTAAGCTGTGAGACATGGATCTCTCTCCGTGCTCTCTCTCTCCCCCCACCTCTCTCTCTCTCTCTCTCTCTTTCTGCATTCTCTGGATGCTCTCCCAATCATAAACTAACATCCAGATTCCCATACTGAAACGAAAGAAGTGCTGAAGTGTTTTAGCCAAAAAAGCAGAGGAGATCAGATGAGAATCCATAAACTTGCACACACTGAGACACGCATACACACACACACACACACACACACACACACACACACACACACACACACACACACATTTAAACACAGACCCACACACACGCACACACATACACACTCAGAAATCCACTAACACACACACACACACACACACACACACACACACACACACACACCGAGACATATAAACACACACACACACACACACACACACACACACACACACACACACACACACACGCGCACACACACACAGCTGAGGAGTTTGTAGTCGTGCGATTTTCTCTGCTGCTTTACTGATTGCCTGGGTCATGGACACTGCCCCTCAGAGGTCCAGAAAAAGCCCAGCTTTCTGCTTAAAATAACACGGACCAAAGAGGCCAGTGTGTGTATGTAATGTCTGTCTATGTGTGTGTGTGTGTGTGTGTGTGTGTGTGTGTGTGTGTGTGAGTTTGACTGTCTGTGAGGAGGGCTTTTTATGAGTTTGTGTTTTTGTGTGGGAGTATGTGTGTATCTGAGTACACAAACATGGTATTTCGTGTATGTGTGTGCGTACATTTTTGTATGTGTGTGTGTGTGTGTGTGTGTGTGTGTATGTACGAGGGGGAGGGGTTGAGAGGCTGTCCCCCCCTCTGTTTGTCCACTGAACAGGACAAATGGTCTGAGAATCAGAGTTCAGCTTGTGGCTATAACTCTGTCTTTAACACAGACCCTCACACACACACACACACACACACACACACACACACACACACACACACACACACAAACACACATACACACATGCACACACACCCGTACACACACACTCACACACACACACACACACGCACACACACACACACACACACACACACACACACACCATACACACACTCACTCAGTCACTCCACATGAATTTCACACACCATTGCCTGAGATTCAGTAAGTGATGAGACGTTTATGTTTCAGCACATTAATTTCAGAGCCAATTTAACTGTCCCAGCTGTCATGAAGGCCTTCTCAGGTATGTCTGCGTGTGTGTGAGTGTGTGTGTGTGTGTGTGTGTGTAATGCTCTGTGAAGGCTTTGTACTGTCGTTCCCAATGGCTCTGTGTCCTCCCTGCAGAGGAAGACTCTCCTGGCGCTGGAGAAGGAGGACGAAGAAGAGCGGAACAAGACCATCGAGAGCCTGAAGACCGCGCTGCGCACGCAGCCCATGAGGTGAAAAAACACACTCCACACACACACACACACACACACACACACACAGGCACAGCACGCTAACACACTCACCCACTAACACACACGCGCTAACACTCACACGCACACACTCAAACAGGAGGTGGTATTGATTGTGTGACCTAATTAAATGACTCATTATAACCTCATACATGCTGATGACCTAGTATTTGGTATTTCAGTGTGAGTGTGTGTGTGCGCTCGTGTGTGTGTGTGTGTGTGTGTGTGTGCATGCGTGAGACACACAGTTTAGAGGGCCCATGCTGTGTTGATGGAAGCCAGGGCCATTTATCATCATTAGGCTGAGCTAATAGCTGATTCATCTCCAGTCCACCACTCTACTGTACCGCTGAGCTCGGCCGCTTCTAAAAGACACGCAGCCCACACAGACAGCTGCAGCACACTTGGACACTCTTAAGGAGCCTCAGCACATAGGCCACCACCATATAGCACAACAAACTACAGTACAGTCAAAGTACAGGCCGGGGCAGTCATGTTTTTTTGGAGAACGTTCGAGATGTTCGAGTTCACAGCATATATGTGGTTTCCACATTTCTTATTGAGCACTCTGCATCACTTATGCAGTGGGTCTTTGCATAAGCAGGCCACATGGTTACATAAGCACAACAACAGCACGACATAGAACACAGAATGCAGTGCTATGCTATTAAGCAAAACACAGTACAGTCATTTCCTGTGTATTAGCCGCATTGTGAATAAGTCGCAGGACAGTGTTTTATGCCAGTTAGAATAAATAAAACCATATTAATACCATAATACTTGCCCCCCGTGTATTAGCCTCATAGCTGAAGAATTTTTGCAAAATCAATGCATAAGCTGCGGCTAATTCTGATACAACACAACACAACAAAAAGCGCAACACACAACATGCTAACATCTTTTAAAGCAATACGGCTCTTATTTACATTAAGTCAACAACCTCTCAGTCAACCTTTGACCTCTGACCTGCGCGACCCCAGAGGTGTTGCCATTAGGTCACCGATGAACTTTCCCTGCTTCTCGAGTGTGTGTTTTCCCTGAGATAAATGGTGCCTGACCGTAACATGAAGATGTTTATGTTTCCACCGGCCCGTGTTTGCTCGGCATCAAAGCGGGACGTTTTTTTTTTTTTTTTTTTTTTTCTGCTGCTTTATTAAAGCTCGATGATGTTTGGACACATGCGTGTAATTGATGTCCAACCTGTGTTTTTGTAGCGCTGCGCAAACCAACACAAGAACCCCGATTCATTTGTTTTTCATTAGGCCTCAAAGGACGGAGAATTTGTTTATCGTTCTAACTTTAGAGGGATTTGTCTATTTCTGTCACAGGTATCTGGTTTTTGTGGCTGTAATAATTCGCTTAGCACGTTGTCGTTTTGTTTCAGAAATGGCTCATTCCTTTCCCAGATGAAACAAAACTGTAAATTAAGAAACGTTTTTTGCAAGGCTATGGTGTGAGAACTTATCCCATGGGTTAAATATGCGGTCACGTGTAACATGCTTCCTCTCACCCCTGCAGGTTTGTGACGCGCTTCATAGACCTGGATGGCCTGACATGCGTCCTCAACTTCCTCCGCACGATGGACTACGAGACGACAGAGTCTCAGATCCACACCTCCCTCATTGGCTGCATCAAAGCCCTCATGAACAACTCACAGGTACTGAACCTACCACACATGAACAACTCACAGGCACTGACAAGAGCAACTCACAGTACTGACATGACCAACTCACAGGCACTGAACCTACAGTACCACACACAAGCAACTCACAGGTACTGACACAAACAACTCACAGGTATTGACATGAACAACTCACAGGTACTGACATGAACAACTCACTCATACTGTACCCACCACATGAACAACTCAGGCACTGACATGAACAGCTCACAGGTACTGACCCTGCCAAACATGGCTGAAAGATCACTCTGGAGTTGATCTGGTGAAATGTGTTGAATCTGCTGCCATATCCTTTGAGTAGTCAATTCTCACAGGAAATCAAACTTCTGATTTTGTTCCGTGTGATCTTAGAACTCATTCTCTGAGTAAACTGATCTTGTATTAGTAGGTGAAATAGCTGCACTTTATTTATCATATTTAGATGTTCTTGGCTTTTCGAAGATACTGGTCAACTTTTCAAGTCAAGATCTTTTTTCAGTCGATTGGCGCTGAAAATGTTGCTGATCTTTAGAGCTAAATGTTCTCGTTCACCTCTCTAGACTGTGCTGATGTTCTCTCCCACACTAAATGTTCTGCTACTCTTTCCCTCAGGGCCGAGCCCACGTTCTCTCCCACACCGAGAGCATCAACATCATCGCCCAGAGCCTGGCCACGGAGAACGTCAAGACCAAGGTGGCAGTGCTGGAGATCATGGGCGCCGTGTGCCTGGTGCCCGGTGGGCACAAGAAGATCCTGGAGGCTATGTTGCACTACCAGAAGTTTGCCAGCGAGAGGACGCGCTTTCAGGTGGGTATCCGTCTGTTGGTGAGAGGGACGAGCAGGGTATTGGTGAACAGGGACGAGCAGGGTATTGGTGAACAGGGACGAGCAGGGTATTGGTGAACAGGGACGAGCAGGGTATTGGTGAACAGGGACGAGCAGGGTATTGGTGAACAGGGACGAGCAGGGTATTGGTGAACAGGGATGAGCAGGGTATTGGTGAACAGGGACGAACAGGGTATTGGTGAACAGGGATGAATAGGGAAGGAGCTGAACAGTATTGGGGTATTTCAAGGCCATGAAGGGGTTTTTTTTCATTGAAAATGCATGAAAAGGTGCATTTGAGAAGCTAAGGTGAGTTTTTAGGGGTTAATCAATAGGTAGAATGATCATATCTCTGTCAGTGTGAAGTGTTGTGTTCTGACGGAGTGTGTGTTTCTGTTGGTGACCCTTTAGAGTCTCATGACTGACCTGGACAGGAGCACAGGTCGTTATCGGGACGAGGTGAACCTCAAGACCGCCATCATGTCCTTCATCAACGCCATCCTCAGCCAGGGCGCCGGAGAGGTGAGTCACCGCCATCATCTTCATCATGCTACCCCCCTCATCTTCCTCATGTCTTGTCTCAGTTATACAGCATCTCCTCTCAGTGCTCTTAAAATGATTGAAACACAGCCAGTTAGCGCTTGATTTCTCATTTGCTAGACCTACAGTTTGTACAATATGTTACTGGTAAAGCACGAAAGGCTTGTTCTCTTTCCTATGTCATGGAGGGACTGAAACAGTTATCGTTTTGAGTAATTGCTTCCTTAGCCTGTGCTGACTGGTGCATTTTTTTTTCTCTCTCTGCTCCCTTTCCTGACTTTCTTTTTTCTCTCTTTCTCTCGTTCTATCCATCTTCCTTTTCTCTCTCTCTCTCTCTCTCTTGTCTGTCTGTCTCGCTGTGCAGTCGAGTCTGGAGTTCAGGATCCACTTGCGATATGAGTTCCTGATGCTGGGCATCCAACCAGTCATTGATAAACTGCGCACACACGAGAACTCCACTCTCGACCGGTTAGTTTTACACACACTTTCATGCTCAGGGTAGAGGCCAGCGATGAAGACATGAAGCGCAACACACTCAGACGGCCCTCTACGCCTCCTATAACATGCCATGCCAAAAAAATAGAATCGCTAAATGATCCATTGTGAGTTTTTTGCTTAGCAAAATATCCCAGTTAATGATTTTACAGTCCGTGCTTTGGCATTGTTTTCAGTGGTGTATCATACACACACACACACACACACACACATGTTAATTCTCCTCAAAGGAATATGTGTATACTATGCTTATTAATCAATTGAAAGTATAAACATATACAAACAATCTTTGGTTCATAACCTCGCTTTTCTGATCCTCAGGCATTTGGATTACTTTGAAATGCTGAGAAATGAAGATGAATTGAGTCTGGCAAAACGCTTCGACTCCGTAAGTGTTATTCTTTTCTCCGTCAGTGGATTTGCCCCCCCCCCCCCCCCAGTTTGCTCTTATTAATCAAACAGGGTCTTACATGAACTTTTTACCACATGCTAGAATGAGCGCATAAAAATAATGTAGCCGATCGCAGGAAATGACATAGTAGAATTCTAATCCTAATGAAGTGCCAGGAGAGATACTACATCTTCCTCCTTTGTACTGTCTCCATACTTCAAGACTACTGGCCTACTTTAAAACATTCATCAGTAAACATGTGGTGGATCAAGGCAGTAGATACATCACCGGTCTTTCTCAATGCAGCATGAAACAGAATGACAATACTATGAAAGAAATACTTTAATCGTTTTTTGGTCACTGTGCCTTCTCTCTCTCTCTCTCTCTCTCTCTCTCTCTCTCTCTCTCTCTTTTGCTCTCTCTCTCTTGCTGTGTCTGTCTGTAGGTGCACATAGACACGAAAAGCGCCACTCAGGTGTTTGAACTCATCCGTAAGAGGATAAACCACACAGAAGCGCACCCGCACTTTCTCTCCATTCTGCAGCACTGTCTGCACATGCCCTGTAAGTTGGTTCAACAGACTATCACTACGTCTCCACATGATAGTGATAACACTTTGTTTGTTTGTGTTTATCTACCATGTACAGTATGTCATACCATTCATTGTATATTACCTGTGTAGGGCATGTTAAATTAGACATACTGATTTACTTAAACAGGTGTGATTGTTGTAGTTTTAGCAGAGTGCTATGGACACATAAGAGTAGGGAGGGTGAGGTATGTCTGCAGATTTTAAAGGCATCTTGTTGTAGAGTGCTGCATTGTAGCAGTTGTAACACAAAAGATGCCTGACTGACATATTTACACGACTGTGTCGAATCCAATTGGACCCTCTGATTGCCAAAAAATTCCACAAGGTTTTATGGAAAAAAAAAACAATCGTTTTTCAACAAGGTCAATAGTTGACTTTGTTCACAAGTAAACGGCGATATATCACATCTGCAGTATTAGATGGGGGCCATTAAGCCTGTTATCACATTTGCAGAGTGTTGATTTTCCCACCAGTTCAAATGAAGGCTTAAAAGCACAGCGCAAACAAGCATGGGAGGTTCATATCCAAAGATAAATTAAGTTACATGTACAGTGGGTATAGTAAGTATTCACACCCATGCTAAAGTTGACCAAAAAGAGGAATATAAAATCATCTTTTGAGAATTGATTGTAATGCCTTAATTCAAAAAATGAGTAAAAATCAAACCGTTAAGGACACTAATTTTCTTTGTGATTGAAGAATGTATCGTAAATAGATAAATGTTCTTCCTTAAATGCAGGTTGCATAAGTAATTGAACCCTATGTTAAATTCCCATAGGAGCAGGAGGATTTTTTATATGTTTTTATTTTTAAAGGCCAGCTATTTCATGGATCCAGGTTATTATGCATCCTGATAAAGTTCCCTTGGCCTTTGAAATTAAAATAGCCCCACATCATCACATACCCTTCACCATAGCTAGAGATTGGCATGGTGCTTTTTCCAGTTAGCCTATTAGCCTGTTTGATGCTCATTGAGCTCAATGCAAATCAAACAGGCTAATAGGCTAACTGGAAAAAGCACCATGCCAATCTCTAGCTATGGTGAAGGGTATGTGATGATGTGGGGCTATTTTAATTTCAAAGGCCAAGGGAACTTTATCAGGATGCATAATATCCTGGATCCATAAAATAGCTGGCCTTTAAAAATAAAAACATATAAAAAATCCTCCTGCTCCTATGGGAATTTAACATAGGGTTCAATTACTTATGCAACCTGTATTTAAGGAAGAACATTTATCTATTTACGATACATTCTTCAATCACAAAGAAAATTAGTGTCCTTAGCGGTTTGATTTTTACTCATTTTTTGAATTAAGACATTACAATCAATTCTCAAAAGATGATTTTATATTCCTCTTTTTAGTCAACTTTAGCATGGGTGTGAATACTTACTATACCCACTGTATATAGGGGGGGGGGGGGGGGGGGGGGACAAAAAGCCTTCATTGATTTCTCATGTGCACTGTTTTCATTCTTTAGACAGAGCGAATCATTTGTGAAGGGTGTACATGTCAGTGTCTTTTCATAACGGTTGCCCCAAAACCCCTTGTGTTATCAATTAGAGTTAAGTTACCATCAGGGAATTGGAGCCTCTAGATGATTCAGAGTTTGGTACGGAGTCAAATGTTGTACTTGCGTAGGACAGCGTCCTCAAAATAATTCATGACGATGGAAAGTAACGGCATTGCACTCGCTCTGAAAATCGCCTTGAGTAGCATTCCATTCTATTTGTGACTGTGTTTGGATTTATATGGAGTAGCCATCCAAATGAAAGTCTTATAAACGTCCTAATGGATTTACACTGTGAGCTTAGCTCATTAAAATTTGGCTATTAGGAATAGCAAAACCTCAGTGCTCACTGTGCCTGTGAGAAAGTAGCCTACTTCTACTAACATGGGAGACACTGATGTGTGTCTGTACATTCTCCAGACATTTTCATGTGTTGTTTATACAGTAGATACACAAGGTTCTTTGTTCCATCTCCTCCACTGTAGACCTTCTTCGTCTCTCTCTCTCTCTGTTGTCCTGTACTGTTTCTAAGTTACATGGATGAAATGTGTTTTATTGTATCAACTCCCATACTCATTTTTACTGTATAGATCTCTTCTGTCTGTACTTCTTTATTACCCTCCCACTACTTAACAGTTGATTTATCGTCCAACTATATTGCCTCCCAAACTCCCTCTATTGTGCTGGTCCTCTTGGACTATACGGTTTCTTAGCCTCCCTCTCTTTAACGGTTGATGTATTATCGGACCGTATTATCTCCTCAACTCCCTGTGCTGTGTGTGGGTGTTGTCGGGTTATATTGGCCGCCGTCCTCCTGGTGAGGGTGATGGGCAGTTTGGAGTCTGCGTGCGTGGTGGTATTGCTGACTGACATGTGTGGCCTTCTCTCCTCGTCTGTCCTCTGTCCCAGATAAGCGCAGTGGAAACACCGTGCAGTACTGGCTCCTCCTGGACCGTATCGTCCAGCAGATTGTCCTGCAGAACGACAAAGGTCACGACCCCGATGTGACCCCTCTGGAGAACTTCAACGTGAAGAATGTGGTTCGAATGTGAGTGGCTCAAACGATTCACTTTGCTTTCACTTCAATTCACTTAATTCAGGCCCATTCACACTGACAAATTTCATTTGTTTGCTTATTCACTGAAATGACTGAAATTCAGTTTAACAAAAGTCAACTGAGTTCAGTCGCTCAACTGAACTGTGTTCAACTGAACTAAGGTTTGACATAATAGATCACTTTTAGTTTCACATTGGCCACCAGTTTTGTTGAATGTTTTTGTTGTTGTTGCTGTTGACAACATTTGCATACAGTGTACAAATATTGAGATTAAAGACAGAACCGAAATGAGACTTTTCCAAAGACAGTCAGGATCAGCGCATGGCTTACAGATGAACTCAAGCCAGACATACCTCCAGTCTACTGCATCCATCTTGTCGAGCCATGAGCCCACGACCGTGTAGCCTGATACAGGGCTCAGTTAAAGGAGGGTGTTACCCCAATGGCCTCATTCCATCTCTCCTCCTCCTTATTTCACATTATTAATATCCTAAAGCTCTAAAGCCTTAAGCCTTCCCAAAGCAGCCTGTCAGTTAGCCAATCTGCCTGGGATTGGAGTGATTTGGATTTGGGTTTGGGGGGAGAAATATAATCCTGCCTCCCGTAATCTGCAAGGAAGCAAGATCCCCGAGATGGCCCTTGTTTTATTTAATGTACTCAGAGCAACAGTGCAATGCGAGTACTACTGTACACATCCATGTGTTGGGAGTGGTGTGTAATCAGATGAGTATAGCGAGCTGGAGTCCGTTGGGCTGAAGTGGGGTTCTTCCTGCAAAAAGGTTCACAGGGGCTCCCCTGCTGTTAAGTCAGCTTATGAATGCATACTTATAGAGTGCTCCTCTCCGTAAGTGTGATAATTCACTTGCTACCCAAATCTCACCCCCCTCCTCTCTCTCTCTCTCTCTCTCTCTCTCTCTCTCTCTCTCTCTCTCTCTCTCTCTCTCTCTCTCTCTCACTCTCTCTCTTTCTGCCCATCTTCCCATAGGCTTGTCAATGAAAATGAAGTGAAGCAGTGGAAAGAACAGGCTGAGAAGATGAGAAAAGGTACAGCTGGCTGGCTCGCTTGGCAGGGCCTTGATTTGAATCTAACCTTGTCGTGTTTCCATGTGAAAGGGTTGCACAACTTTCCTTTTGATGCCTGATTAGGCAGACCAACAGCAACACACACACACACACACACACACTCACACAAACACAGAATAAAAGAGACAGTGAAGTCTTTCTCCACCTCTCTCTGTCTGTCTGTCTCTCTCTGTCTCTCTATTTCTCACATACACACACACACATACACAAGCGGCAGACCTTGAGTGAAGCCTCTGACGCTTTGTCACGTTTGATTTGTCCAAAAAAACAGTGTCAAGGCGAGGGTTTATTTTTTTGCATGTTGTGAGATGTTTTGTCCTGCTGCCATAGTAATGGTACATTCTAAGGCAGATTATTCTAAACCCAACGGGCTAACCAAAGCCAGTAATCAAGATTAGCATTTTTATTTGTCCTGCGAAAGGTGATGATGGTCAAGTGCTACTGAAAGGCTTAACTGCAGACTTGAGCCTGGACCAAGTCTTGCCTCAGCTCGCCAGTGTCTTTTTGTCGGAAAAAAATATCAATCAGTTCCACATTCAATCAGTCGTTGAATGCTCTGGACTGAATTTCCGCCTAATTATTAAGACCGGTCTAATATTTCAGATGAAATATGTGTTTTTGAAAACAGTAGTGTGCCCGAGCGGAGGCTTAATCCTTGTTTAAGGAACTGATCCTATCCACTTGTCTTAGTCGGCCGCTGGTAAACACTACCCTCGCATGGCGACTGATCCGCTGCCAGTGTTGTGGTTTTATGCATAATGGTTTGAGCTGTGGTTTGGGTTGGACAGAAATGAACCAGGCCACTCACTCTCTCTCTCTTTCTCTCTCTCTCCCTCTCTCTCTCTCTGTGTGTGCGTGCGTGCCTGTGTGCTTGTCTGCATCTGTTTGTGTGTGTGTGTGTGTTTGTCTGTGTGCTTGTGTTTGTCTGCATCTATCTGTCTTTGTGTGTATATGTGTGTGTATGTGTGTGTGTGTGTGTATGTGTGTGTGTGTGTGTGTGTGTGTGTGTGTGTGTACGTGTGTGTGTGTGTGTGTGTGTGTGTGTGTGTGTGTATACGCGTGTGTGTGTATGTGTGTGTGTGTGTGTGTGTATATGTGTGTATGTGTCTCTCTCTCTCTCCTACCCTCTCTCAGAGCACCATGAGCTTCAGCAGAAGCTGGAGAAGAAGGAGCGTGAGTGCGAGGCCAAGGCCCAGGAGAAGGAGGAGATGATGCAGACCCTCAACAAGATGAAGGACAAGCTGGAGAGGGAGACCACCGAGCACCGGATGGTCAAGCAGCAGGTCACCGACCTCTCCGCCCGGCTGAACGACCTCAGCTCAGTACGTCGTCCGCCCCAATCCTGAGTCCACTCGGGCCCATCGTTTAATACACAAACACACAATGTAGACATCAGTGATAGTGCCCATTCAATAGTGTTTACGTGGCTTTAGCATCCACTGAGCAAATGGATGAATATCATACTACCCGTTGTTATTCCATTTGGATATTACTGTATGCACCATGAAATAGAAATATAAATATAATTACATAAATATAAAATTATATAAATAACACAGTTTAGGCTTCTTAATTTGTTTATGCTGCACATGCATTGCACAAGTGTGTGCCCACAGGACATCAAATAACATTTCCGAGTTGTGATATCACAAAAGTGGCATGTTTCAGTTGAAAAGCTCAGCCGCTCTAAGTAGCTTAGGGAACACTAAGCTCGCACTTTTCATTGTGGTGTGCTGAGGTAACGTGTAGAACTCTGCGCAATGTGTTCTATTCTTAATAATCGCGCCATGTGACTGCCCTCCCTTACAGAGGGCGAGCTCGGCTGTCCCTGGAGGACCACCTGTTGTTGCCCCAGGGGGCCCCATCCCACCCCCTCCTCCTTGCCCCGCCGGCATGCCCCCTCCACCCCCGCCACCGCCACCAGGGATGGGGCCTCCTCCGCCGCCGCCACCTCCCGGCGGACCCCCACCTCCGCCGGGCATGCCCCCCTTCGGTGGCATCCCTCCTCCTGGAGGTATGCTGGGGCCGTCGCTGAAGAAGAAGAACATCCCTCAGCCCTCAAACCCCCTCAAGTCCTTCAACTGGGCCAAAATACCAGAGGTGAGATTACTGAAATGATTGCATAGTGAATCACTCAGGGAAGAAAACAAATCCCCCCCCCCCCCCTGCAGCATTTCATCGGAAGAACCTTGTTATATTACCATGTGACTCACATCTTTCCCCATTGCTACGCTGGCACAAAACGTAGAAGATTCCCGTCGAGAGACCTCTGTGGTTTTCCTTTTTTAAAGGCTTTAACTCAAAATCTGCGGCCTAATCTTCTTTGTCAGGCCTAAAAGAATTATAGACAATCATAAAATCTGCTGTAGAGCTTCATGGGGGGGTTACATTCTGTTAAGAGTTCAATACGGTGTGTCTACTGTGCTATGAAAGAGTCTCTGTTTGGTTGCCCTTGGGCTCTGTGCTTATCTGTGTGAGTTTGTGTAGCGACACACATTTGTACAGAGGTCTTTTGTAGTGTCTCTGCTGAACCCTCTGATATCGGGGTAGTTTACATGTGTAAACATCGCACATCTGTCCTGTCCCGCAGAACAAGCTGGAGGGCACTGTATGGTCAGACATGGATGATGGGAAAGTCTTCAAAATCCTGGACCTGGAGGACATTGAGAAAACATTCTCGGCCTATCAGAGGCAACAGGTATGACAGTTGTCACTGTGTTTCGCTTATCACCCACCAACCGGTACCGATTTTTTCGGATCAAATTTATTTTGACATCCAGAATGCCTAAGTCAGTTTATATAAGGTCGCCGTTTGTTTCAACAACAATCTAGAAGGTCAGGCTGGGTATTGTCATTTAATGTGGCTACAATAATTATATTCCAGCCTACCATCGGATAGTTGTGACTTTAGACAGATATTCTTTCCTTTGCGCTGCACAAATATGCCTTTATGACTGATGAAGCTACCCAGATCCCCACTTCAACACACACCAGCGGTCAGCTTCCCCGGTCATAACTCACAAGGGGCTGAGGCAGCAGGTCAGCACTCCAAGCCAGGACCCTGTCGCGTTTCAGACAATTACAGATAGTGTGGTGACACACACACACACACACACACACACACACAACTTGCTCTGGTGGCTGGATGTAGTGGCCAGTTTGGTGTCTTAACATTAAACAGAGCGTGTGTGATAAGACAGTATTCCTAGACAAGGCCTATTGCTAATGCTATTTATAGTGTTTTAGCAGTGGTCTATGAATTTGCAGACACCAGACCACTAAGAACAGAGCTGCTGGATATTTATCTAGCCTCGACAACAGACCAATATGTTTTTTGTCAGGGCTGGGACTGAGGGAACATTCACAAACTTAGTCATCTATCATGGCCTGACTATAACACTGTGTGTGCTAATGATGGATCATCACCCGAGTCTGGTTTAGTCATCTTCGTTAATATTCATTCGTTTGAAAATGGCTAATTTTAGCGCTTGCACATTTACCGCCACACGGCTAGCATATTGTTTTGTTTTTTTAGCGCCAGCCGTTTACAATTGTGAATAAAAAAAAAGATCATCAAACAGAAAAACTTAAGCCTTGTATTTAACAATGAAAGCCCAGCACACATTGCTTGAAATGATTAAAATCTGATCACGACATTTCTTGTGGCTTTTAGAGTTGCATGCCTTTACATGGCCTCTGCTTTTTGTGTGTGCTTCTGTCTGTTGCTCACTAATGTGTTCTAATGTGTTCCTGCTTATTGATGTGCTGAATCGGCCTTCCCTGTCTGTCCACTCTATCGGCCACTTCCCCTCTGTCCACTCTGCTCTTCCTCTATTTCTCCCAAATCTCCAGCTCTCTCTCTCTCTCTATCTCTCTCTCTCTCTCTCTCTCTCTCTCTCTCTCTCTCTCTCTCTCTTTGTCTGTCTCTATCTATCTATCTATCTATCTATCTACCTATCTCTCTTTCTCTCTCTCTGTCTGTCTATCTATCTATCTATCTATCTCTGCTCATGAATGCTAATGCTAATGAATGCTAATACTAATGATTGCTGCTTCCCCGATATCCCCCAATCCCCTTTGCTCTCCATCATCTGCCCTCCAGGACTTCTTAACGCTCAATCACCTCAAACAGGTGAGTGGGTCATTTCATCACCAGGACTTTTACCTGCATCAACTCACTTCACCTTGACTCTCTGTTTGCATCTTCATCGTCCCAGCTCATTTGCGCCCACCTTCCTCATCCTCGTTTGGCGCTCTTGGATAACTCGCTTGAGCTGTTTGATAGGTCTCCCCCGGAGTTGCCCAGCGGCATATTTTTGTGATTACATACAGGCCAGTGAGGCCACTAGTCTGGCCACATTATGTCATGTGAAATACAATTTAGAATTAAAAAAAGAAAAAAAAAAGAAAGAAAGATTGAGGGGGAGACGTGTAGGAGGGGGAAAAAATCTCATCATGTTGATGAATGGACTGTTTCAGTTTATTAGTTACAAGTTCAAGATGTTTCTTTGTGTAATTAGCCCAAATTGGATTTGTGGCATGCAGTCAGTTTCGCTAGCAGCTGGAGTTCTTGCAACAATAAAATAATGCCAGATTTCCGTTTGCTAAAAACAAACCTATGCCCCCCACCACCACCACCACCACCACCACCACCACCGCCACTACCACCGTCATCCACCCCCTGTTAACCCACAAGCCCCAACCCTCCTCCCTTGGATAAATCCCCACCACCACCAGCACCACCACCAAGTAAAACATACACTCCATTGGGAGCCATTTCCACAGTCTGTTTCCTAGCAGTCCATTCCTGGTTGAAAAATAATACCATTGTACAGAGGTGAAGAATTAGTCGGGAGTCTCTTAGTCTTCTTGTTGGTGTGTTTCTTTCGCCTGTTTTTGTGTGTCTTGGGGATCATGATATGTATCATATTCATGTTTGTCTGGTATGACTTGTGTGTTTGTCTGGTTGCTAAGGATGTGCATGTTTGATAGAGGTTGAATTAGTGGGCTCCTAGAGGCTCTGGGAAAGGCTTCTCAAAGCCTTCTCAAAGCCTTCATTCTTAATTCTGACAGCTGGACTATGAGGGCAAGCTTTAAAAATAAATCACACTGACTACGTTTACATGCACAGCAATAATCAGACAATTGCCCTTATTCAGAATAAGACAATATTGTGAGTATGGGATTTACATGAGTTGTTGATAGAATGTTCCATTCATATTCCCTTTTCCATATAGCACAGCATAGTCCGATTATTACTAGCAGATGGTTGATTCTGTAAAAGTTTCTTCACCGAAAAACTCTTATTGGATGTTATGATACAATGAAGGTGTATACATACATGCAACATGATAATTGCTTATTCTTGTTATGTCCTTATTTGAGTTAAGCTGTTAAGGCCATCAGAAATGCTGTTTACATGCGGAATATTGTCTTAATTGGGTTAATATCGGAATATTAATGTCCATGTAAACTTACTCTCTGTAGAGGTCCAGTAAGACACCGTCAGTTTGTTTTATGGCCGCGTGCTGGGCACGATTTTGAGGTTGCTTCGTTTACTGTCCTTGCAGAAAGACTCGGAGGATGACACGACGACAACAAAGAAGGTCAAGGAGCTGTCAGTCATCGATGGCCGACGGGCGCAGAACTGCAACATCCTCCTCTCGCGGTGAGTGCTACTCTGAAGCTTTATCCTCGTCTCAACTCTCGCTTCAACTCCGTGTTTTTTACACTTTCCGTTACCCGCTCCCATGGGTCCCCCTTAAGTCCTCCTCGAAAACCACGCACAGACATTAAATTATATTATCCGTTACGTCACAATCAAATGACAATCATATTGAGCTTTATTCTACTTTTGAGCGATCTCTCGTTCTGTCGCTCAGGACATTGTTCGTCACGGTTGACAACGTGTTTAAGGGCTCTCGCCAGCCAAGCATTACATTTAATCTTTTTAACGGGATGACTTTGGCCAAGTTCCTCTACAGTTTCATCACCGCTCCTCAAGGGTCGTCATGGAAACATGCAAGTACACACTCAAGCACACACACACGTTCAAGAAAGCCGGCTCTGTGTGTTTTCTCCCTCGTGTAGTTCTTTATTGGACAGCTGTGAGCAGGGACCCTGGAATTTGGGTTATTTTATATCATTTCCTGTCTCCAGAATCTTTTGTTCGCAGTCACCCAAAGCACAACCCCCAACATGCACGCACGCACTGCACCCCCTCCGAACAGCAAAACAGCTTGTCTTCACTCTGTGGCTCTTGGAGGCGTATAGTCTGTGATTCTTCATGACCTGTCCGTAGCTCAAGAGCATTCACATACGCACACACACACACACACACACACACACACACACACACACACACACACACACACACACACACACACACACACACACACAGACTTTCTCCACTTTTCCCTACACACACACACGCAGTGTGAAGTCGGTAGTGTTCGCTCTACCTTAATGAGGTGTGCTGGCTTCGACGCCATCCAGCCCTCTAACACGCTCCAGCTTTTACTGCGAGGCCTGTTCTCGGCCCAGTTGCAGAGTTCCTGGCACGGCGGCGGGCCCGTCCCGTGATGGTGCAGTGTTCCAGCGGCGCTTTTCAAAACTCCCCCGTCCCTCTCCCGATCCCAGGCCTCGTGCCACCTGCTGCCCTTGGCGAGGCTCTCGGGCCTCTCTCCGTGGCGCCATGCCTGGAAGAGCAGGTTTCTGACGTCCGACCCGCGCTTGTTTAACTGTACATGACAACCATGGCCAGTCCGCAATGGAAATCTCAAACTCGCTTTCCTCTTGCTGATGAGAAAAGGCTCTGATTTTGTGACGAGCTGGGGATAGAAAACTTGATATCAGCAACAATCCACAATCCACAACAGTCTACTTACTGGCTTAGTATGAAAATGGACCAGGTATGTTGAGTTGAAATTCTGTCTGCATACAGCCCTTACAGATCCGCCTCGTCATGGCCCGCCAGGCTTTCTGCTTGTTTCTGTAACATCTCGAACATTTTCTGAAGGAGTGTGAGAACGTTTGGCTTTAGATAGAGAGGAAAGGAGATTTCATATTGAGACTCTAGAGGCCTGTATCAATCAAGTGTTATCTTAACGTTTCAAACACATCAAACGTTTTAGAAATGTTTTCTGGTATATCTGGATCTTCTCGGTTGCACGCACCTCATACACACATAATAGATGGCTGAAAATAAGGGTGTGTTTGAGACAAAGCCAAATGTCTATTGTCTGTTCCTCAGGCTGAAGCTGTTGTTGTTTGTTCCTCAGGCTGAAGTTGTTGTTGTTGTTGTTGTTTGTTCCTCAGGCTGAAGCTGTCAAATGAGGAGATCAAGAGGGCCATTATGACCATGGATGAGCAGGAGGATCTGCCCAAGGACATGCTGGAGCAGGTGAGACATGGAGCCACATCCACAAGCTAGCTAGCCTACATTAGCTCGGATTGAAATCCGAAAGACTTTTGGGTTACACTTTACTCAAAGATATCTGCATATGAGTGCCATGACATACTACTGTCATTAAGTGTCATTTGTTTTTTTGTCACAACAAGTTAGGGTCATGTTTTCACGATAGTGTCATGTCACTCTTATCTAGATATCTTCAGGTAAAGTGTTACCGACTTTTGTCCAATTTTGTACAATTCGTCCTCCTGTCTACCCTGGAAATCCAGAGTTCTTGCGAGAGCACAATTTGAATTGTGTCTGCAAGATACTCTGGCAAAATGGAATGATGCACGTTACTTTTACCCCAAGCAACGGGGGAAACCAAATCAAATCGATGTATCTGATATAGGCCACATTAGACGTATGGTATACGAACTCTCGGAGCAGTGACATTTGGATCCACTGGCCACCCTGCACTGTGGGTCCACAGTCTTAGTAGTGAGACTGAAGCAGAGGATTCCAGAGAACCCATAGCCCTGCACATGTTTGTTAGCTTAGTGCTACAGAATGCCAGCATTACCTACCGAGAGGGGTGGCCGTCATAAGGATGTGTAAGCAAATGTAATGCTCAAGCGTGAAATGGAAACCTTGGTGACAGTATTTGTTTATGTCTGTTTTAATGGAGTTGGACTGTCACTAATATCTCTATATCGAACTGATTTGAAGTGGTACTGTAGGTCATCTGAAGGAGGGGCTATAAAAAGGAATTTAAAGTAAGAGTGAAGGCTGTGGAGAATCGAGTAAAAAAAAATTTAGTATGTTGAAAAGACTAAACATTTTAAGCTTTTAGACAGCATAAATATGCCTCTTGGCCATAGAGATGGATGTAGCATGACTGTATACCTGTGCTCTAATCCGGCAGGAATGCTAGCCGGTAATAGCAACCAAACGCACCTTCTGCTCTCCGTCTGTGCTTCCATCTCCGTCCACACATCTCCATCATGCTGCGCCCCAAAGAAGTCGACCGCAATAATCACAGCGAGCGTAACGTGACTGACTGGCCTCGCCACACCGACTACGAGTGAGACCAATATCGGAGCAATCAAACGTTTTACAAGGCGGCTTTGATCTCGACTCCGTTCTAATTAAAGAAATTAAAGAATCTTCATGCGGCTGCCGGTTGCCGGGGCATTCGTTTGCGGCAGGACGGGGGGATGCTGGTGGAGAGCATTTAGAGGGGATTGGAAGAGAAGGCATCTGAGGGCCGTTAGGAAGTCTGCCACGATACGGCCCAGGCACCAATTATTTCCAGCTGCTTGGTGCTATCTCTCTCTCTCTCTCTCTCTCTCTCTCTCTCTCTCTCTCTCTCTTTCACTCTCTCTCCTTTATTTCTCCCTCATCTCTCTCTCCTTCATTTCTTTGTCTCTCTCTCTTTCTCTTTCTCTCTCTGTTATTTCACTTTCTTTTCTTCCCTCTTCTCTCTGTCTTAACTCCCTATTCTGCTGTCACATTCAGTAAAGATGAGTTGTTTAATCTCAGAAGCTGAATCCATCATAGTTGGATTAAGACTTCCTACAGTATATTATCAAGAGGGTTTTTTTTCTATCACAAAATCAGACCAAAAGTAGTCCAGACAGTTGATAGTCAAGCACTAACAAGCTTGCCAGTCTCAAGATAATGTCCTTCATATGTTCTTGTGGAAGAGCCATTTCTGCTGTCTTCTGTCTTTCATTTCTCTAATGGCATATTATTAAGGCCCATAGAATTCCATGTGAAACTTCAAGTCTCCTTTTTTGTGCCAAAATCTCACTGTGCTTGTTTAAGGAGAGGAAGCTACAACCTAAATCCTAACTGACAAACAACCAGGGGCCTCTGAGAAAGAACGAGTTTTGTTCTAGGAGGCCTTTGGAGAATGAAGCTGACCGATCTTTGCACATCACTATCACCTGTAGCACATAGTATAGTCTATGGCAGGGCTCTTCAATTAGCGGCCCGCGGGCCGGATCCGGCCCCCGAGATACTTTGTAGTGGCCCTTGAAGTGTTGGCTGATGTTATATAAGCAAATCCATATTCGGTAGAGACGTAAATAGCTGGTGGAAAACACAATAATGGAGGTACAGCGATAGGCTACACTGCGAGTAGCGCCTATAAACTAGAAATGCAATTCCAAGGAATTACCAGTGCATGAAAATGCAAAAAAAGGTAGATATGGTTACTAAGGTGTAGCTAGGGTAAACATGGTGGTTGCATCGTTTACAGAGAGTTGATAGTGTGAAGGTAGACAGTTTAAAGCTGAAACATTCCAGTTCTAACTTAACTAATGATTTCTATTCATGTTAAAATGTTGATTAGCTAACTTAGCTAATGATTTCTAGCAGTTGTGCTAAAAATGCTAATTATGTTATCAATGCTAACTTTACTAACAATGCTAACCAGGTTGATTAGCTAACTTAACCGATGATTTCTAGCAGTAATGCTAAAAATGCTAGCTAGGGTAACAATGCTAGATTTGCTAACAATGCTAACCAGGTTGATTAGCTAACTTAGTTGATGATTTTTTGCAGTTATGCTAAAAATGCTAGCTATGCTAACAAAGCTAACCATGCTAACTAGATAACTTGCTAGTGAGGACTTTTATTTTGAAACATTTGTTGCTAGGGTATCCATGGTGGCCACTATCAGGAAACAAGAAGTTACTGCAGTATAATCATGTTGGTTGCTATGGAAACGGTCATAAACACTTAATTTTAATGGTTGCTATGTTGGTTGCTAGGTACATGGAGGTTTCATGTAGTTGACTGGAGGCATAGTTGATGATAACTGACAGTTGGAATGGTTGAACAGTTAAATAGTTGAGTAGTTTCAATGGTCAAATTATTTAATAGTGTATTATTGCAGTGAGGACTTTTATTTTGAAACAGTTGTGGACAGAGGAAACAGTTAACAGGATCTGTAGTCTTAATGAGATTGTATGCTTAAAGCCTGAGACAGAAGGTGCCTCTCATATAGCGTTTACGCGTCCTCTCTCGCTCCTCACTGATCTACATAAAGAATGATGGAGCGGCAACAATAAGATAGTCTAGCCCTTCTTCTATCTTTCTTTATGTAGATCATTGAGGATCGAGGAGCGAGGGAGGACATATAAACGCTGCTTGAGAGGGACCCACAGTAAATACTTTAAAAGTTGTATGTAGATAGTCTAATTAATGTTGATAGACAGAATGTTTAATGGATGTTGATGGGCAGATTGTTTAATAGATATTGATTGACAGTTTAATGGTGGATGAGTGAATGGTCTGAAGAAGATAAATGGATAGAAGGTTGGATGGAATGTGCCTTATATTCTTGTTAAGAGAGACACTGATACAGCTCTCTGAGAGTAGTTGACACAGGTGTAATCAATTTAACTGGCTAGTCTTAAGAGAGCCAGAGTGTACTCTTAAAGCCTGAGACAGAGTAAATAATTAAAAAGTTGAATGTAGATAGTCTAATTAATGTTGATAGACAGAGAGTTTAATGGATGTTGATAGACAGATTGTTTAATAGATGTTGATAGACAGTTTAATGGGTGGATGAGTGAATGGTCTGAAGAAGATGAATGGATAGAATGTTGGATGGAATGTGCCTTATATTCTTGTAGAATGGAGAGACACAGCTCTCTACTGAGAGTAGTGGATACAGATACAGGTGTAATCAATTTAACTGGCTAGTCTTAAGAGAGCCAGCCTGAGACAGAGTAGATTGTTTAAAAGTTGAATGTAGAACGTCTAATTGATGTTGATAGGCAGACTGTTTAGAATGGGTGGATGAGTGAATGGTTTGAAGAAGATGAATGGATATAAAGTTGGATGGAATTAGGAGGAATTATTTTGATACTGTTGTGCACAGAGGATACAGGGGAACAGAATATGTAGTCTTCAGAGAGATTGCCTGAGAGAAACTGACAGTTGGTGCCCAGGTGGCTGACCAGCTGGAGTAAGATTCTAATTGCTGCCGTGATGTCATAATGAGCAATGTTAAGTCTATGGGGGAAATTGTAATAGTTTTTAACTAATAGTTTAAAAAGTATAAAAGTTACAAAGTTGAAAAGTCATAGCACACATGTCCTAAGTAAGACCTACGTAACACAGTTTGAATGAAGTTTCTACGTTAAACGGTTCTAGCTGATTTGCGTGCGTTAGAAGAAGAACTAGAAATGCAATTCCAAGGAATTACCAGTGCATGAAAATGCAGAAATAGATAGATAATGTAGATATGGTTGCTAAGGTGTAGCTAGGGTAAACATGGTGGTTGCATAGTTTACAGAGAGTTGATAGTGTGAAGGTAGACTGTTTAAAGATGAAACATTCCAGTTCTAACTTAACTAATGATTTCTATTCATGTTAAAATGTTGATTAGCTAACTTAGCTAATGATTTCTAACAGTTACGCTAAAAATGCTAATTATGCTAGCAATGCTAACTTTACTAACAATGCTAACCAGGTTGATTAGCTAACTTAACCAATGATTTCTAGCAGCAATGCTAAAAATGCTAACTATGCTAACAATGCTAAATTTGCTAACAATGCTAACCAGGTTGATTAGCTAACTTAGTTGATGATTTTTTGCAGTTATGCTAAAAATGCTAACTATGCTAACAATGCTAACCATGCTAACTAGCTAACTTGCTAGTGAGGACTTTTATTTTGAAACATTTGTTGCTAGGGTATCCATGGTGGCCACTATCAGGAAACAAGAAGTTACT
The DNA here is from genome assembly GCF_963854185.1 of Sardina pilchardus. Classification (NCBI taxonomy): domain Eukaryota; kingdom Metazoa; phylum Chordata; class Actinopteri; order Clupeiformes; family Clupeidae; genus Sardina; species Sardina pilchardus. The sequence continues at coordinate 2,680,367 of NC_085013.1, forward strand.
GCAGTATAATCATGTTGGTTGCTATGGAAACGGTCATAAACGCTTAATTTTAATGGTTGCTATGTTGGTTGCTAGGTACATGGAGGTTTCATGTAGTTGACTGGAGGCATAGTGGATGATAACTGACAGTTGGAATGGTTGAACAGTTCAATAGTTGAGTAGTTTCAATGGTTAAATGATTTAATAGTGTATTATTGCAGTGAGGACTTTTATTTTGAAACAGTTGTGGACAGAGTAAACAGTTAACAGGATATGTAGTCTTCTGAGAGACTGTATGCTTAAAGCCAGAGAAACTGACAGTTGGTGCCCAGGTGGCCGGCCACCTGGCCTAAGATTCTAATTGCTGCCGTGATGTCATAATGAGCAATGTTAAGTCTATGGGGGAAATTGTAATAGTTTTTAACTAATAGTTTAAAAAGTATAAAAGTTACAAAGTTGAAAAATACAAAGCAGGCATGGCATAAGCAAGACCTACGCAACAACGTTTGAATGAAGTTTCTACGTTAAACGGTTGAAGCTGAATTGCGTGCGTTAGAAGAAGAACTAGAAATGCAATTCCAAGGAATTACCAGTGCATGAAAATGCAGAAATAGATAGATAATGTAGATATGGTTACTAAGGTGTAGCTAGGGTAAACATGGTGGTTGCATAGTTTACAGAGAGTTGATAGTGTGAAGGTAGACTGTTTAAAGATGAAACATTCCAGTTCTAACTTAAGTAATGATTTCTATTCATGTTAAAATGTTGATTAGCTAACTTAGCTAATGATTTCTAGCAGTTACGCTAAAAATGCTAATTATGTTAGCAATGCTAACTTTACTAACAATGCTTACCAGGTTGATTAGCTAACTTAACCAATGATTTCTAGCAGCAATGCTAAAAATGCTAACTATGCTAACAATGCTAAATTTACTAACAATGCTAACCAGGTTGATTAGCTAACTTAGTTGATGATTTTTTGCAGTTATGCTAAAAATGCTAACTATGCTAACAATGATAGCTATGCTAACCATGCTAGCTAGCTAACTTGCTAGTGAGGACTTTTATTTTGAAACATTTGTTGCTAGGGTATCCATGGTGGCCACTATCAGGAAACAAGAAGTTACTGCAGTATAATCATGTTGGTTGCTATGGAAACGGTCATAAACGCTTAATTTTAATGGTTGCTATGTTGGTTGCTAGGTACATGGAGGTTTCATGTAGTTGACTGGAGGCATAGTGGATGATAACTGACAGTTGGAATGGTTGAACAGTTCAATAGTTGAGTAGTTTCAATGGTTAAATGATTTAATAGTGTATTATTGCAGTGAGGACTTTTATTTTGAAGCAGTTGTGGACAGAGGAAACAGTTAACAGGATATGTAGTCTTCTATGAGACTGTATGCTTAAAGCCAGAGAAACTGACAGTTGGTGCCCAGGTGGCCGGCCACCTGGCCTAAGATTCTAATTGCTGCCGTGATGTCATAATGAGCAATGTTAAGTCTATGGGGGAAATTGTAATAGTTTTTAACTAATAGTTTAAAAAGTATAAAAGTTACAAAGTTGAAAAATACAAAGCAGGCATGGCATAAGCAAGACCTACGCAACAACGTTTGAATGAAGTTTCTACGTTAAACGGTTGAAGCTGAATTGGCTGCGTTAGAAGAAGAAGTTTAACTAGAAATGCAATTCCAAGGAATTACCAGTGCATGAAAATGCAAAAATAGATAGATAATGTAGATATGGTTACTAAGGTGTAGCTAGGGTAAACATGGTGGTTGCATAGTTTACAGAGAGTTGATAGTGTGAAGGTAGACAGTTTAAAGATGAAACATTCCAGTTCTAACTTAACTAATGATTTCTATTCATGTTAAAATGTTGATTAGCTAACTTAGCAAATGATTTCTAGCAGTTATGCTAAAAATGTTAATTATGCTAGCAATGCTAACTTTACTAACAATGCTAACCAGGTTGATTAGCTAACTTAACCGATGATTTCTAGCAGTAATGCTAAAAATGCTAACTATGCTAACAATGCTAAATTTGCTAAAAATGCTAACCAGGTTGATTAGCTAACTTAGTTGATGATTTTTTGCAGTTATGTTAAAAATGCTAACTATGCTAACAATGCTAACTATGCTTACCATGCTAACTAGCTAACTTGCTAGTGAGGACTTTGAAACATTTGTTGGAATGGTTGAACAGTTCAATAGTTGAGTAATTTCAATGGTTAAATGATTTAATAGTGTATTATTGCAGTGAGGACTTTTATTTTGAAACAGTTGTGGACAGAGGAAACAGTAAACAGGATATGTAGTCTTCTGAGAGACTGTATGCTTAAAGCCAGAGAGCTGCTGCAGGTGGGGCTGGCCACCTGGCATAAGATTCTAATTGCTTAACGACCCGATTGTGATGTCATAGAGGCCAATGTAAAGTCTATGGGGAAATTTTAATAGTTTTTAATTTATAGTTTAAAAAGTATAAAAGTTACAAAGTTGAAACATACAAAGCACACATGTCCTAAATAAGACCTACGCAACAACGTTTGAATGAAGTTTCTACGTTAAACGGTTGAAGCTGCATTAAACACGTTAGAAGAAGAATAATAAGAATAAGAAAACTTGGAATAACAGTATAGTGCATTTTCATGCACTATAATAATAAGAAGACTTGGAATAACAGTATAGTGCATTTTCATGCACTATAATAATAATAATAAGAAGAAGAAGAAGACCGAGGAAGAACAGTACAGTGCATTTTCATGCACTGTAATAATAAGAAGAAGAAGCCTAGGAAGAACAGTACAGTGCATTTTCATGCACTGTAATAATGTTCTGTGTGGTGCGTTGCCGTTGTAGGCTACTGTGTTACTGGGTATTATTCAAAGACGTTACTTGTGCCTTCCTTCGTTTTTACGCAGCGTCACCAACATGTTGACGTGCGCCAAATCCAAGTTGTTTTCCTCAAAGCATGAAGCATTTTTGGTGCATGAAATCTCACCGGTAGTGTGCCTCTCCAGTCCAAGCATATCCTCGCGAAAACATTCGCCACTTGTAATGTAGCTATTGAGGCAAATAGCAGTCGGTTTAAAAGTTTAACTTTGGTGGCATTAGTTCTGTTTCATGCGCTCACTCGCTCGGAAGTCCTGCAGCCACTGCACCTCAGCCAATTGCACGTAATGTTTAAGTTCCATTTTAGCTTAGTTTCAAGGTAAATTGCCACTACGTTGGAGTATATAAACTACAAACATTTTAACGGGTTTGACCACGCAAATATTCAGTGTGAATCTGTGAAACTAATACACATCCATCGCCTTGATGTCAAGTCCACTGTAAGTAACATTGATTTGTGAACACGTTCATCCAATTTAAATGGTGGGAACGTGAAATGTACACGTATGTTGAGAAGAGTTAAATATGCGACCGATTACGCACATTCATTTCTTTTGAGCACCGTTTGAAACCTGTTTACCCATTGGAAATTGTATGGACTTAGCAGTTACTGCGCAAAGCTCAGATTCCATTGCTGTTAATGTTATCACAGATTTCATATTAGCCATATTAGCAATGTAGATCCAGTGTCACCTTCCCAATGCCTACCACTGTGGTAGTGGCCTGTGGCAGAAATATTCCCAAAACACAAATACAACAAAATAACCACCAAAAAAACTAGATTATTATTTTACAAAATGCAACATATTAGCAATATAAATCCAGTGTCACCTGCCCAATGTTGACCTACCACTGTGGTAGTCTGGGCCTGTGGCAGAAATATTCCCAAAACACAAATACAACAAATAACCACCAAAAAACGCTATTATGCTTTTACAAAATGCAACATATTAGCAATATAGATCCAGTGTCACCTTCCCAATGTTGGCCAACCACTGTGGTAGGCTGGGCCTGTGGCAGAAATATTCGCAAAACACAAATAACCAACAAAAAAACGATATGCATTTACAAAATGCAACATTTGAACACCCATATTGGTGCTGTTGTAGTTTATTGTATCATTTGTACGTGATTACTCATATTTCAAGCGGCATTTCTCCGGCCCCCCAGTTGTGATACTTTTCATGAACTGGCCCCTATTACAAACTAATTGAGTAGCCCTGGTCTATGGTATAAGAAGTGGAACAAGGAAAGCACACCCTGGAGTATCAGAGATATTTATTAGTACTGGCCGCAGTTAGATTCTCTCTCCATTGCTGACCCCCTTTCTTTCTCTCTGTGTGTGTGTGTGTGTGTGTGTGTGTGTGTGTGTGTGTGTGTGTGTGTTTGCGTGCGCAGCTGCTGAAGTTTGTCCCAGAGAAAGCTGATGTGGACCTTCTGGAGGAGCATAAGCATGAGCTGGACCGTATGGCCAAGGCTGACCGCTTCCTCTACGAGATGAGCAGGTACAGTTCAACGCCGCGTGCAGATGTTACGCACGTCGTCCTGACCTATAAGACGTTACCTGTCAGATCCAGTGAAAAATGACAATTAAGGAAGGAAGTTAGTTGTTTAAACAGTAAACGGCATGATACCCTGTACCATCTTATGCTATTTGCTCGGTGCATGTAGAGAACCCCAAGGAGAGTTCAACCACAGATGAAGCTGCCGTAGAGAACTGTCATGTCTGCCCATTATGACATTTTTGTGGCCAGCATTTGAGAGAAGAGACCTTTTTGCACTAAGATTAGATCCTCATGTCTTTAGTTTGGATCCCCTCTCCTGTTTTCCACTCCTGAATAAAACCCTACCTGGCTTAGACCTCTGCCTACTTAGCAACAGAGATCCTCAGTCGTGCGAAGCCCGGTTTATTAGTCTGTATCAGCACGGCTCATCACCCCAGCCCCCCCCCCTGATAAAGCCCTCCGCGGATGATTGGGGCAAACTGGAAACCATTATGCAAACGAGTCTGCAGCGGAGTGACGCACTCTAAAGGAGTCTGTGGTGTCTAGACTCTTAACCAAATCTGAGCTTTGTCTCATGGTGTCCTGCAGGGGGGCGGGAGGTGGGGAGGTGGGGTGGTGGGGTTGGGGTTGGTTGGAGTTGGGTGGAGGTGGGGGTTTATGACTCAACGTGTCAAGGAAAGGGTAGAGCGCTTGTTATTGTGTTTGTGGGACAGGAAGGATTTCGTGACTCAAGACTCCAACGGTCACTTCACTAGAGCTTGGGGATAGCTGTCATTTCACAAGTCACACATCTGTGGAATGGCGATTGGTCACCTCACTAGCTAGTTGCGACCATCAAATGTAAATCAAAATAAACCGTTATCAAATAGTCTGTTCTGCATCAGAGAATCCAGTGATTGACTCGACCATCAGATAAGCTCATATGAATGGCAATAACAGTAGTGAAAGATCTAGATAACTGTTCACAAACAGAGGGCTGACACAAACAGCTTGCAGGTGGTGGATTGGAACTGTTACTGGTGTGTTTTATATGGAGTTGGGAGACTTCCTTCCAGGAATAGATAGCCCTTGTGATGTTGTTGCTGTGCGAAAACAATGAAGCTATGGAAACCAGCCTGTTCTGATGGATATGGCGTATGACTGCAGGGATGTTCTGAGTTTATAGTACCCACCGACTTGTTAGTGAAGGGTTTTAGCATGTGATAAAGACCTCTACATCATCTAGAATCATTATCGCACCCCAAATATAGTCCTGCTGATTGAGTTGCCACCCTATTATCCACATCATAGGTCTGTGAACCATTAGTCATAGTGTTCTTTTGATGACCATGGTATGTTTGTGTCTGTGTGTGTGTACATGTGCGTGTGCGTGTGTGTGTGTGTGTGTGTGTGTGTGTGTGTGTACGTGCGTGTTTGCGTGTGGTCATCTGTTTGTGTGGGCAGAATTGATCACTACCAGCAAAGACTGCAGTCCCTCTACTTCAAGAAGAAGTTTGCCGAAAGGATCGCTGAGGTCAAACCAAAAATCGAAGGTATGGCCAAACATTATGCAGTGAAAACAAACTTCTAAATCAGTCCATTATTGACAGAGACACCCGTAACTATAGAGACCTCACTGTTTACAGTTTATTTGAATAATCTATGCAGACCACAGAGCAGCCTGTGACTCATACTGAATGGAATACCTACTGTACACACACACTACACACACACACACAAGAGTCCTCTGTGTGGTTTGAGAACAGCGCCTTGGTTTTCCTGTTTTATTGTATCTTTTTATTGATGGAAAGTCTGTACATATCTATATTTTCAGATGTTTATCAGTATTTTTTAAGGAACAAATGCATAAAGCACAGACATTTTTTAACCCGAGCAGCACTTTTTTGCCCATGTTGGTTTATTGTTGTATTTTTTTTGTTGTATTTTTTTTATTAAAGGAAAGACTGTAAACCCTGTATTTTTCCATCTCTGCCAGCACTTTCCAAGGCCTCCAAAGAGGTCCTGAATAGCCGCAACCTGCGGCAGCTTCTGGAGGTGGTGCTTGCCTTCGGAAACTACATGAACAAAGGACAACGGGGGAATGCCTACGGCTTCAAAGTGTCCTCCCTCAACAAGATAGCGGACACCAAGTCTAGCATCGACAAGTGAGGAGAATAATCTTTCAGCTAGTGACTTACAATACTGCATCCGTAGAGAAAGTGTGATTTTGAGAGTTGATTAGAATGTGACACCATGCAGGGTGTGTGTGTGTGTGTGTGTGTGTGTGTGTGTGTGTGTGTGTGTGTGTGTGTGTGTGTGTGTGTGTGTTTATGCGCACAGGTGTCTGTCGTTTCTTAAAGTCATTCTCCATATCTTTGGTGCTCAGGAACATCACCCTCCTGCACTACCTGATCACCATCCTGGAGCAGAAGTATCCTAAAGTGGCTGTGCTCCATGAAGAGCTGCAGAACGTTCCAGAAGCTGCCAAAGTCAAGTAAGAACAACTGGACATGAAACACTTGGTCTGGACCAACCTATAAAGTCAAAACTCTCGTATAACCCCATGATAGTCTCATTATTTATTTCCGTACTGTTGGGGAACAAATGGGGTAAAATTAAATGTCATCATTGATTTAAAATGTTACATTTCTATGAATTAGTGATGACGATCAAAGCCAGGAAGTGCATTTGTTCGGTTTAATGGGACTGTGTTCACTCACATTCTCTCTCTCTCTCCTCCTTCCTTCTCTCTTCTCTCTCTTTCTCTTCTTCTCTTCCACTTATGTCCCTGTCTTCCTCTCTTCTCCTTTTCCTCCCCTCCCCTCACTCCTGTCTTCTTCTCTCTCTGTCTCTCAGCATGACAGAGATGGAGAAGGAGATCAAGAACATACGCAGTGGCTTGAAGAGTGTGGAAACAGTGAGTGTGTCTTCCTCTTTTACATGCCCTCTCAGAGCTCAGAAGGAGAAGAGAATGTCCTGCAGCAATGATCTGTTCATGCCCAAAGCTAGTCATCCGAAAACAATCAGTTCTAAAGGGCAAAGGAAACGTGTGGAGCACCTCTTACAATTTGATCAACCTCTATACATTCTTTTCTGTACATTTGTTTATGTGATGAAGTTAATGGGCAATCCAATGAACGTACATGTCCATAGGATGTGGGAAAATGGCACTTGATGTGTAGTGTATATCATGTGTAATAAAGTGGGACAACAGCAGCTGCTGTTGTCAGTGTCGTGCTACCGTGCAGACTGTTTTATTGGTCGCGGGCAAAAAACGGTTTCCCTCGGTGTTCCCCAGGAGCTGCAGTACCAGAGGAGTCGTCCCCAGAACTCCAACGACAAGTTTGTGTCGGTGGTCAGCCAGTTCATCACGGTGGCCAGCTTCAGCTTCTCCGACGTGGAGGACTCTCTGCAGGAGGGCAAGGAGCTGGTGAGTCACTCCAGGAGGCCTGCGGCCGCAGAACGTCCCTGTGAACCCCCCCACCACCCCCCAGGAGGTCAGGGGAGGCCAGTAGACAGTGGCGGCAGCGGCAAGCCTTAAAAGTTTTTATGGAGGCCTTGAAGTGTAGACTTGTGCCTAACTCAAACCTGGTGCCCATGTGGATGCGGTAACGTTGCGTTGACGTTAGCGCAGTGGCGGCGTTTGAAGTCCCCCTCTAAAGAGTTTGGAATTCCCCGCTGGCCCCGCCCCCATGTGGTCGTGTGCGTTTTACAGTGTAAGGGGGTTAGATCACCTGAGCTTGCACTTATATATACGTACGTATGAGGGTGGGTGCGCTAAGGCCTGTGGACACTGGAGCCACTGTTTTTGAAAAAAAAAGTGTATAAAAAAAGACTCAGTTAAATTTTAACTGAGGTAGACCAGGCGTATCGCTTTCAAAGGTGGGTTCCTTTTGAAAGGGGTTTTAAGGCTGCTCTAATAGTGGCCTGTGGAGTCTATCGGATGCCTCAGTAATGTCACAGGATAATTTATGTTTCAGGTTACCATTGGTAATGGGAGAAAAGAAGGAAATGGCCGTATATAATGTTCATAAAGTATACGCGTGTGCTTGAAGAAACATATATTGAACTCCGAGCATTAGCTCCCATTAAATAAGCACCTGTAGCACATCTATCATACTGTAACGGAGCACCTGCACTGCACTGCTCCTCAGTCTCGTAAACTGTCCTCTGGCAAACTCCATATTGAGACATATGACCTTCAAGTGACCTCCGACCTTTCGTTTGACCCCCCTCTTTAGTTCCAGAAGTCGGTCACCCACTTTGGCGAGGACCCGTCCCGCCTGCAGCCGGACGAGTTCTTCGGGATCTTCGACCAGTTCCTGCAGTCCTTCTCCGAGGCCAAGCAGGACAACGAGAACATGAGGAGGCGCAAGGAGGAGGAGGAGCGGAGGGCCCGACTGGAGGCGCAGGTGAGCAGCGTCCTCCTCTTTATCGCAGCTCTGATCTGGACGGATCTGGACCGGTGTTCAGCCAGCGAAGCTGTACATTTTCACAGCACTGACTGAGCTTCGTCGGTTGACCCAAATAGCGAGCCCTGTTGCGGTATACAAAACGCCTGAAGAGAAATGCTCACTGCTGTGGGAGATCAAAGCATCCCCCCTCCCCTTGTGTACTCCCGCCCACACACTCGCTCTATATTTCTTGTGCATTGCCTAGATTTCTTTTAGACTTGCATTCTTACTTGGATATTTCACATAACTATACCCAACAACACTGATAGAGTCTCAGTCTCCTGAGTATGAACGTAGTTTGATGAAATGTAAGATGGAATGCTTTTACTGATTATACTCCCCATACCTCTATTTCTCTCTCTCTGTCCCTCTGTCTCTTTCTCTATCTTTCTGCCCCTCTCTCTTCCTCCATCTCTCTCTCTCTCTCTGTTCCTCTCTCTCTGTCCCTCTGTCTCTTTCTCTCTCTTTCTGCCTCTCTCTCTCTGCTCCTCTCTCTCCCTCCCTCCCTATCTCTCTCTCTCTCTCTCTCTCTCCCTGCCTCTCTCTCTCTCTCTCTCTCTCTGACTCTGTAGTTGAAGGAGCAGAGGGACAAAGAGCGTAAGGCGCGCAAAGCCAAGGAGAACTGCGAGGAGGACGGCGAGTTCGACGACCTGGTGTCGGCGCTGCGCTCGGGCGAGGTCTTCGACAAGGACCTGTCCAAGATGAAGCGCAACCGCAAGCGGCCCAACAACCCCAACGCGGAGAGCGGCCGCGAGAGGCCCATCACCAAGCTCAACATTTAAAAGAGACTGGCCCCACGTAGACGGTGTGCTTTTGTGTGCGTGTGTGTGGGTGTGTGTGCGTGCGTGCGTGTGTGTGTGTCTGTGTGAGTGAGAGAGATGGAATGCTTTTTCTTTACTGCCCTCTGGTGGAAGATCACCAGATCACGCCATTCCCCCCTACGTATTTTTTTTTTTTTGTTAATCCCAGTAACCTCCTTTTGGCAACAAATCTCCCCACGACAGACGCATGTGAACAGGAATAATCAACACGGGGGAGAGAAAGAGAGAGAGAGTGAGAGAGGGGGAGCGAGAGAGGACAATGCTTTTGACCACTTGTACTTAATGCACAACATATACGATCTTCAGGCCACTCTGTCTGGGATATAGATGATGATGAAGAAGAAGAATAAGAAGACGAAGAAAAAACGAGACATTCTAAACAGTCAAGAAGATTCTAGAGAGAGAGACACTCTAGCTACTACCTGTGCTGGCTGCCAAACATCCACTTTTGTAATACTTTTGAAAATACTTTTATAACAATGATTCTGATTCTAAATGTATATTCTGCAGATTTTTTGCATGGGGGATGCGCACTGGCACACTTTGTTTGAACAGAAACGTGTTACTTCATTCTGTGCCATCATCGTAACATGACACTCAGCTTGGACTTGATGAACCCTGATGAATGACACAGAACATAAGCTAGAGATCACAGCAAAACACACACACACACACACACACACACATACACACACACAGACACACAAGACACTTGCATATGTCTTCTTTTTTGTATTTATAACGAGTGGAAGGTTAAAACTTTTTACAATTGTTACGTTGTGGCCAATCTGTGCGTGTTGTTGTACGAAGTGGACCAGGGCTTATGCGCTAAGCAAGTCTGGTTTGTCTAATCTCAGTTTCCCAAACAAACCCCCGTGCAGTCAGCCTCCACGTCCGCGCATTGGCCACACGAAGCGGGGATTAACCGTCGTTTCACACAGGGGGCGAACGCAACCGAAAACCGGCCGCGGAGTTGATGCACTGCAGATGACCCCCGCAGAGACCATCTCAGTACTGTTCCTGTGACAAGACCACACAAACGCTGTGTGTACTGCCAAAACATGCTACTCGTCAAGCACATGAGTCAACACACACAGTATACTAAATCATCTCCATTCACTGCACCCTCTCTTAAATTATAAACAGTATACTCAGTTAATAGACCTCCCACCAGCAGATGCTAAGTATCTTTTTTTTTTTTTTTTTTTTTTTTCTCGAGGGCACTGTCTTTAATGATCTGCCTGTGTAATGCCATGTTAAAGCACAACGTAAGAAATTGAGATGCCGTTTATATTACTCTTTCAAACCGTTTTTTTTTTTTCCTACTGAGCTTTTACAGTATAAATATTTACAGAGGCAATATCACCTGAATAGTAAAAAATATATGCATTCCTATCTGAAGAAGGCAATGAAGCAGACAAAGTTGTCAAACATGAAGTGTATAGAGAGGGGGAAGGGTGTGGTGGGGAGGGGCAGTGGGGTGGGATGGGGTGGGTGTTTTACGACTATCATGTAATGGGTTTGTACAGTTTTGACGTATTTCTGATGGTTACCAAAAAAAAAACAGTCACTAGCTCCTCCAAATGAAACACTGTGTATATTATTTTGTCAAAATCTATGCATCCATGAGTGAAAAAGAGAACCGTTGTCCTTGTATTATGTGTGTTATTCCTCTGAATGTTTGTGTGTATGTATGTACATATGTACATATGCTCATTCATGCATATCCTCTTATTCGCACCCTTGCCTGACTATCTCCTGACTATCTCCTGTTGATCAGAAACTCTTTGACTTCATTTTATTTCTTATGCTTTCAAATAATATTTTCCTTTCTTTCGTTCTTTCCCCATTTGTGATAAGTTTATGTATGTGGGTTCTTTCTACATAACTTTTTTTCTTTTTTATTTAAGATGGCTTTTTTTCATGTGAGGTTGGTGATGCATAAATAAATCTGGAGGTTCTACAGTGTTGGGACTGGTCATTCATTTTTTTAAATACGTTTTTCTGTCCAACTACAGTAGCCTATGCATGTTGTTCACACAGCTGTGGATACAGCTCTGCACATTCGGGTACTATGCTGCCATCTAGTGGCCAATATGCACCTACACTTAACAGCAGTATTGCAAGTACAGCTCTAAATAAATCCGTTTTCTCTCCGACAAAATGGTGAACAATGTGGTGTAACTGAGCAGGAGATCAATTCTTTCAAAAGTAAGATTCTTTCAGTGAGGTGTAGAGGTACACAGACAGTAAACATTTTTAAATAATCTCTGTGGCTTTTGGCATACTGCCCCTGATCACAGACCTGTGTGACCACATACAAGCCAAAGCAAATATTAAATGAAATCAGTTCACATTATATTAGGGAGGTCTTCGTGCATATCGCAGGCTCAGGAATATTATAATTTTTTTGTGTTTTATTTTTTTTCCATTTTTTTCATGCTGGCTGAACATTTCGACCTCTCGACCTTCACCAGACCGAACTTGAAGAAGACCAAAAGGTTAAAACGGCTCCAAGGACATGGGTAATGAGCATCATTACTGATTGCCAACTGAGTAACCCGCTGAGCAAATTCAAATTGTGCTTTTGCGAGAAGTCTGGATTTCCAGAATAGAAAATTATATGAAGACACAGGATTTGAACAGAAATATGCTACAGGCCTTGGTTTTGGGACCCATCCTTGATATAGATACAGTTTGAACAAAATCTGAGACAGTGCAGTGATAACTCTTTTTTGATTTGACACGGAATAACCCATAGGCCTGTTAATGTTTGTTTGCGCATGGCTGTTTAGTTTTGAGTTTATGATCTACAGTATATTGTCAATAAAGATAGGCACAAAATGTCACATCTCCTCCTGCCACATCTTTTATGTTTCCATTCTTATGCAGCTGGGAACCGTGGTTCTAAGGTCATGTGAGGAACAGATTATGACACGTCTTATTACCCGGATGTGCAAGATGTTTAACACCTTGCAGAAATCTAATAAACGGTCAGCACAGTCTTGCCAACTTTATCACCGACAAACAGCAGTTGGCCCATTACCAACTTTTATCAGTGCCAATTCACTGGACTGCTCGTACGTCAGCTATCCTGTCTCCTGCTGGTTTTAAACCCAAACTCTGCTGCGTTAAGAAAGCCAGCATTAGATTACAGCTGTACAGAGAGAGCTATAAAGAACTGCAAGGATGGCATTCATTGTTTCCATGTTCAATTCTGTTTAATTACCTTAAAAACATAAATCATATTGTTTAATCAGACAATCAATTAACTAAACGGCAAGCAATAAAATAGGATTTTATATAATTGTTCAACATATACAGTACGTAATATTTATGCAAAATTCTAACTTTAAGAACAGTTGAATGTTAAGAAAATTGTGTTGTGCTTTCTTATTTGATTCTGCATGAGAAGTACTGAGTTTTCCTTGAAGAAAATGCAAATAATGTTAATGGAAAACAACATTTTGTCACTTCTAACATGGCGCCCTTGGATCGAAAAACAGTCCCCTCCTCAGGAGGGTATTCCAAGTACGTGGTTTAGTGATCAAACTCAGAGTAAGTGGTAAACCTCCTACAACAAGAGCCCAATGGCATTGTTTTGTTAGGCGAATGAAGCCATACAGCTCTTCTATTAGGAGGTTTACCACTTACTCTGAGTTAACTTATCCTGGTTTGTCACTAAGCCACGTACTTGGAATACCTCCCCTAGTCTCCTCTGCACAGGTCTCCTACAAGCTGTGTACAGGTGATACTCTTTCACTGTCTGTTATTGCTACTTTGTCCAGCTTTGTGATATTTGAAATGCTGATCATTTCTCATTAAATTGAACACTGGCATTTGCATAATTTGTCCTCTGCGTTACATACAGGAACAAGCAGTTCTAGCTCGTTACTTGGCTGTTCTTCGTTCAAAACTGTCAGTGAAAGAGTATACATTTACATAGTTGCGCAAACTCATTTGTAGAGGATCCATTGGCTAATATGCGGAAAGGCTGTGGTGTAACAATTATGAGATGCATTGTGAGTGCATGTCATCAAAATCCATGATCAGACCTACAGTAAGTAGTCCTCTGACTTTGATCAATTATGAATCACAGCACTGTCAACAAAATCCTCTACACAAAGAGGTCACCAATCATGTAAGAGGGGCACGTGGTATTCATTTCAAGCAGAGTTGAGGAATTTGGTTGTTGAACACTACATCATTCATGTTCTCTGTAAATAAATGAAAAGCACATTTAAGTGTATGTACTGTATCTTCTCTGATACTCCCTACAGATCTGTGGGGGTCATAATTAGTCTGTCAGTCTCAATAATTCATGTTTCTAGGATGAAACAGCGCTACAGGCCATTACCAGCATGTAGACCATGAGTTGGCGAACACTGCCTGATAATTGTTCCCAAAAGTAAGTGGATGTACCTTTGACATAACACCTGTAAGGGGATTCACTTTTTATAATGGCACCTGTGACACCAACTCATGTTGTTTAGGATTACCAGCGTGTAGTTGGTGAACACTGCCTGATAATTGTTCCCAAAAGTAAATGGATGTACTTTCCGACATAACACCTGTAAGGGGATTCCCATTTTATAAGGGCACCTGTAGGATGGTAGAACTCTTGTCAGATATGTCGGTTGATGCACTCTGAGATCTACAGAATGTCCTCTCCCTACCTGCACTCCCCTCCAAGCTATACCTGGAACAGAGTGTGGGACTACTCTGAGTGTACTAATCTTGTACATTTACCTGGCTGTCAGAAGGCTATGGCACATAATACACATCGGGCAAGAAAAGAGGTAAACATGTAACACAATTCATTCATAAGCATTTCAAATAAACTACAGGGTTATGGAGATGATCTGTTTTGGTATGATGATCTCACATAACATGTGTTGATACTTGGCTTTGTTTCCCTCCTGGACAATAAACTGATATGAATTCAGCACACTGGAAATTACAGGGTAGATGTGATGGAATTTGATAGCTAAATACCAGCTTGATTTTGACCTCATCAGGAACCAGAAGCTATTGACACACATAGTTGGAAACATGTTAAGGCATGTTTGAAAAACCTGTAGGCTATCACCTCTCCTTATCATTTCAAGGCTTTGTTATATTTGGGCATTAAAGTGTCCTCTTGGACATTGGCTAACTAACTCTTCAGTTCACAGTGCTGGGGGATCCAAACCCTAACCACATACTGGCACGTCACAAAAATATATCTAATGGCGATTATAACAGCTACCAATGACTTACATGCTAAATTGTTGATTTGTTCATTGTTTGGCACAGTCATCTTAAAGTTCATTCAAGTCACTTCAGTCCAGCTTCTGGGATTGGCTAAAAGTAGTAAATTCATGTGGCCGTTTTTGATAAATGTATAAACAGATAGTCAACGAAATACATTGGAACCTTTTCATTAGGCTACAGACTTGTGTCAGCGGTCTCCACTTTGGGCACTGCTGGCTCGGACACAGTGTCGGGTTGTCCGTCTCGACAGAAGAACACGGCTGGATTTTTGCAGGCCCACATGGCTATCTCTCCCCCATTCGCGGGGCTAGAGGAGGAGAGCCTGCTGTTGGCTCCGTGCCTACTCACGTACCGGTCCCGGATCCGGTCTGCTCTCGTTCTGACCTCACGGCCCTGTGTTTGCGTTGACAGGTACGCAGCTATGTTTCTAGTCCTGTAACCCTCTCCTCGACTTCGACCCAGCAGCAAGGATATGTTAGGGTTCCGTATGACATATATCAACGGGTTTATGGCACCGTTCGCCCAGGCCATCCAGATGGCGACCGTGTCCATGGCCGGGTTGAACGAATAATTGCCCAGGGCGGTGATGATTCCCATGAGACAGTAGGGACCCCAGCAAAAGATGATGAACACAATCATGATGAGCACAGTGGTGGCCGTGCGCATTTCACTGTAAAAGCGGAGCAGGTGTGCGTACGTGGTCACTGGCCGCACCCTTATCTCCGACAGGCGAACCGTTTTACAGATGTTATAGTGACAGAAACACATGAGGGCGAAGGGGAAGAGGTAGCACACCGCAATGAGAGATATGCTGTAAGCAGTTCCCATTCGAGACGTGCCAGTGTGAAACACATACATGCAATGGTAGAAGCCCCTCTTGTGAACCACCAACTGCCCTGAGGTTCGTAATACCAGGTACCAGGGGATGGAGAAAAATACCGCCGACAACCACACAGCTACCAACAACTGAATGGCCTTCCTTCTGCCTATCTTTTCTTGAGGCTGTCGCACAATGGCATAGTATCTGTCAAATGAGATGAGCGTCATCGTAAGGGTGGAGATAATGCCGAAGCAAGTGTTGAAAAAACCATTTGCAATGCAAAAACGGTCCCCAAACAGCCACATGCCGTCTTTACTAAAGAGCATCACAAAGGAAAAAGGTAAACAAAGAATGGCCGTCATGAAATCAGATAGGGAGAGAGACATGATGAACGCATTAGTCACGGTCCTCAGTTGTCTATGTTTGATTATAACTACGACCACTGCAGAGTTACCCAAACTGGAGAGAAGGAAAATGACAAGGAGCAACAGGGCTTGGACGGCTACGGCTATACCATGGAGGACCGAATTCCCCTCGGTGCTCCTCACGGGGGTGTGTGGTTGGATGTATGCGCCTGAACTCGTGTAGTTCCTGACGCTGTTCGGTGTACCAAAGCCGATCAGAACCGTGCTCAGTGTCACCACTTCCATCAAATCTGTCCCAGAATTGTTGTCCGCAACGGTGGTGTTGCTGGAGCCGAGCATGGCAGCGATCCTGGGAAAATCCATTGGATACAGTTGGGGAGCATCCACGAAATAGAGGAGGATTCATCCCTTTGGCAATACTATGGCCTACACACTTTGCGTACAGGTTACGTCTTGTTGTAAAAGCGAATCCACCTGGCTGTCACATAGTTAGGCTACTACTAAGACACATAAGTCATTTCGAACAGCCGTTTGCAGTACGTGTCCAGATTCGAGCATGGTTTTGAGCGCTTGTTCTCTCCTCCTAGATGCTACTTCTGTCGAGCGCCGTGCAGCCTATCCCCCTGCTTGGTGTACAAATCCTAGCCTTTACACTTCTGCATGACGTTTAGAGCCGTTGCCATGGCACCAGTGATGATCTTTGGTCCTCAGAATTACGCACTTTCTGAAGATTTGCTTTATTTTCTGTGGCCGTAGCCTACGCATGTAACGCATGCAGGCCTATAGAAAAAAAATCTTAAATACCCGCGGCTGTCAACGTGATGAACAAACATGCATTTAAAATGCTACTTTTGACATGAATTAATAAAGCATCCCATGACAATCCTAACAGAAATACAATTCACATAGGCCTAATTAAAATTCATTGTGTTCGATAGGCTAATCTACCCTTAAAGGCAGGGCAGACGTTTCGTTCCACCGTGCGTAAAGTGTTTTAGGAGTTTTTGTCTAATAATATTGCCCATAACACCGCCAATATGCTAACTGGAGTTTTACAGAGTTAATTTTGATACTGTCTCAGATGAATCTCCAGATTGTCTCTTCAACGCTGCTACATCCAGAGAGGTAAAAATAATTTGAACTTTTTCAGTGACAGTCTCCATTAGTTACTGTACCATATAATACATTCCACTTAAATTTCAGGAACGCAATAATAATAATAATAATAAAAGAGTCAGAGAACATTCATTAGACATGCTGTGGCACTGTTTCCCAAAACTGCTGCTTCCAAGAACATTAACATAATCTCATATACATGGAGGTCAAAGGACAATTATCTGTAAAGACAAATGAAAACCGGTTATTGCTCTAGTTTGAATGGTGGGTGGAGTGCAAAGTCTTTAACTTCATGGGCAAGACCAACCACAAACACTGATGAATTAGCTCAGTGCTCCCACATAACATACAACTTTGACTGTTGATAGACTTCAGACTTGATAGACTTCAGACAGCCATTTAAATTACAGCCCTTAAAATGCAAGCTCCAGGCATCATCACAATAGCTCTAAACGTAGGCTACTCAGAGGAAACAAGAGTGTTGTGTTTTGTTCGTTCAGGCTTTCCCCTGTTACATTTTGCTCTTCCTCATTAGAAGTGCAAGTCTTGAGAGTTTTGAGTATGGATTACCGATTTAGTGCATAGGTATATTGATACGGTAGTATTTATAATTTAGTGTAGTGATATAATCAAATACAGGGGTTGGACAGTGAAACTGAAACACTGAGCCACACTTGAGTTTTCATTTTTTTACATGGATCTGGTTGTCAATATTCATTTATAAGAGCAGTATGCGAAGGTTGTATTAAAGAAACCAACACAACCTAGAGAGAAATGGAGTTTAAAAGAGGACAAATTGATGGTGTGGGTCTCGCTGGCATATATGTGGAGGGTGAATTGACTGAAAGTCTTGATGGCAAGTCCACCGTTATACAGGGCAGTGCTGGCATACCACCATGATGGACAAACCACATCCAACAGGAGTAACTGTTGACGCAAGAGGAAGCTGTATGGATGCTGCCCAGCTCGCTGCAAAATTAATTCCACACCTTGTCTCTCCTGTTTCCACCAAAACTGTTAATCAGGAGCTGCACAGAGTCAACATTCATCATGGTCAGGCTGCTAAAACCAAAGCTTTGGTTGTTTGTACCAATTTTCAAACATCAGTTTCAATGCTGCCAGCGGGCCAAATCATGAGCTGTGGACAATGTGAAACATTCATTTCTCTCTGGATTTGTCACTGTTTCACACTGAGTTACGGTGTGGAGAAGACCCAGAGAGGCTTACCACCCAGACTGTTGCATGCCCAGAGTGGGGGTGGATCAGTGATGGTTTGGTCTGCAATGTCATGGCCCACTGCTAGATGGGTGTGTGTTTCTGTCCATGACTATCGAATTATTGAATTCTGGAGAACCATGCACCAATGGTTCAAACATTGTGCACTGAAAGGGGTGCCATATATCAGGATGACAAGGCATCAATACAAACATCAAGATTGCTGACAGAATTGTGTGAGGAACATGAAAGTGAAGTTGCATGTCTTCCATGGCAAGTGTGGAGTCAGATCTAAGTATTATTATAAGCCACTTGAAGGTGTTTTAGAGGAACAAGTCTGGAAATATTTTCCTCCACAACCATCATATTGTGACCTGGCCACTATATTCTGCAAGAGAAATGGCTCAAAAGTCCTCTGTTCAGGACAACCTGTAGGATTATCTGACATTCGGAAAACTGATGCTGTAATGACTGCAGTGGAAATCCCTATCACTCATAAATTATGTGGTCAAAAAACAGGTGTTTCATTTTCATTATCCAAACATTGTGTATGCATTGCTGTGTTTTTGTAGAGGACAAGCCCTTCGTATCTGCATATGGTTTGGGTCCTCTTCAAAGGATTCAGTGTCATTTTGTGTCATGTTTGTACTGTTGCCCAGGAAGGACAACCCAAAACACTGGCACTAGAGAGGGCCCTCTGTGTTTTTATGGTTTCTAACACTACTGTAATTTCTCCTATATGCTATACGGTTGGACGGAGAGGTATGCAGTTGGATGCTAGTTGGTTGTGGACCGGATGACACTAAATTCTACATACTCTGGCTTTAAAGCACACAGAACGGAAAATATTTGTTCGCTGTGTTAGCTGTGTTAACTGTGTTAAGAGTATAATAAGAGTGGCAAATCTCGGATTGCTTAAACAAGGTGCGGTCCCAGTCCCTCAGTAGCCTATAGCTGACCTGCCCACAGCACTTTGATTTTTCCCCCACAAACTTGAAACATAATTTAATATACTTGCCATTGTTACCATGATGTGACAAACTCAGTACCAGTGTTGGTCAAGTTACTTGGAAAAAGTAATTAGTTACTGATTACTTGTCAAAGAAAGTAATCCCGTTACTTTACTGATTACTTTTTCCCAAAAGTAATTAGTTACTTTACAATTACTTTACTTAGTTAGTTTTCAAAAACACACTAAGGCTACACAACCTGAATATGCTATAAAGCAATACACCTTTCAGCCTAATTGTATTCTTTTTGCATATTCCATCATATAAAATAGAATCAAATGCAGTGTTGTGCATAAACGAGTTCTGTGAACTATGAACTGCATGCAACACATTTGTAAATAAAGAACGTGAATTCGTTCAGATTATGTGAGAGCGTCACTGCTGAGTTTCAATTAAACGTTGCGCAGTTAACCTGCATGTCACGCTCCAATCTTTCATCGATGCTGCGGATGTAACAGAATACATGCTGCATTGTTGCAACAATATTCGGAACGGGTGCGCTGTCGTTGGTAAAATAAAAACAGTAAGTCCTGTGACAGCGGCCGCATTCTGCGCCACCCCTCACTCAAACATACATAGATTCTGTAGCCTATATTTAACTGAAGAGTCGGACCTCCGTCTGGCAAACCTCATAGGCTACCGCAGGGGTTATGTCTGAAAGCGACTACAGAGAACGCAGATGATACAGGCTCTATTATTTACGGACATTTTGCTCATTGTCTCGCAAAGACTCCGACGGTACAAACTTAATTATGTCCACCGAAAACAAGTTCGAAAGTCAACGACCCCAATTTCGAATTTGAAAAGACATTTGAGTTGAAGCATTAGTCCAGAGTGAAAGCATAAGTCATCGAATGAAATGAAAGTAGAAAGAACAATAAAAGTGGAGTAAAGATAAGCCAAAGAAGTCCAAGTCCCGAACTATGGGAAAAGTTTAGGAAAACCCCAACTCACGTAGGTTATTATGCAGCATGGTCATGCTCTCTCCCGCACTCTGTTGTCTCGTCTGTTGTTTACATCTCTCGCAATGCGTTGAACATTATACTGATTGTCACCAGACAGTCTCACAAAGCAATTAAAATCGCAGTTTAGTAACGCAGTAACGCCGCCTAAAGTAATGGTAATCTAATTACTGATTTTGACATTGTAATCCCTTACTTTACTCGTTACTTGAAAAAAGTAATTGGATTACAGTAACGCGTTACTTCTAACGCGTTACTGCCCATCACTGCTCAGTACACATACACACACGCACATTTATTTTAGTTTACAGGAACTTAGAGGAGAGAACAATGCCTGCCACAAGCACAGACTATAATGTAAGGTCTACAAGTCTTTTTTTTACAGTCTTTTTTGAATTTATTTATTTTATTTATTAGTAATTCTGCATGTACAATACACATGGCTCAAACTTATAGGCCCTACATATGAAATCCATGTGCAATATTACAGGTGCAATAAACATTCAGAACAAACAAAACAAGAAAGGAAAGACACACAAATACAGGGCTTGGAAAGTAGGCCTAAATCAGATTCTGTTACTCTGTTCCAGAGTTGCATTGCATTCTTAGAATTCTTTCAGGGCTAGAAAGGAAATGATTGTGAAACCCAATAAAAGTGGGCTTCACTTTTAAGTATCTACATTTATGTATGAAAAATGTACACAGGATGACAATTACATTGACCAGGAGATCATCATTATCATCAAGAAGGATTCATATTTATGCCTATTTTCTCTCCACTACAGCAGATGGCGTAGTTGAGTTGAAAGTTGCATTTTAAAATTCCATTGCAATCCTCGAATCAGGAAGTCTTCCGGTGTCACTTGTGTTATCGTCTATGGTTGTGGACCAAATGCCAGAGGAATTCTCCTAAAACATCTTCTGGATGTATAGCAACATTTATTATGGGTATGTTCCAATTATGAGATATTGAGTCTTTCACGAATAGCGTGTCGCTGGACTTTCTTGTTAACCCCATCGACAAATCAAGCCTAACAAACGTAAGCTCACTGTTAGCGTTATCGATAGCATAGCTAACGTTAACGTTACGCACTTACGCAGGATATATGTAAGCACACACACATACAGAACATAAACATAACCTTTTACACAAAGACATGTTTTTAATATATAGCATAACATTATGCTAGTTCTGATATTTTAAATGTCACGTTAGTGTGGCCTAGAGTGAATGGGTATATGGATTCAGCTGACTAGCGAGCTGTGAATAGTTAAAGAAGTCACTAACGTCAATCATGTAACGTTACTTTTCTGAAGCCATTATTTGAGAAATATGTTCAGCAATGTCATATCTAGCTCACTGATTATCAACACTACACTGTGAGCATTTTCTTAAGTAAACTTAAGGGTGATTCTTACTAAATCTATAACGTTTGCTCCCCATTTTGCTCTGCTCGTGTAATATTCTCTCTT
Organism: Sardina pilchardus; assembly: GCF_963854185.1. NCBI lineage: Eukaryota > Metazoa > Chordata > Actinopteri > Clupeiformes > Clupeidae > Sardina > Sardina pilchardus. The sequence continues at coordinate 2,702,210 of NC_085013.1, forward strand.
CTCCAGCTGTTGCAATGAGTTCCACCTGTCCGGGTCTTTACTGCGGGAAAATCCTTATTAATGGGTCAATTGAGGGAGAATGTGGTGTAAGTCCTACTATATTTATTATTTATACATTCTAAATATACATTGTCTTCATCTCAAAGCACATTTCCATCCTTTAAAATCATTGTCCGATGTCTGATGAACAAGAAATGTGAATAGCAAGATTGCTGAATAGTGAATGATCCTAACACTGTTTCTCTTTATCTTGTCACATGGGAAGGTATGTCCGAGAGGGGAGAGGACAAATATGCAGAAGATCTGTGAGAAGTGCACCGAGACTCCAGATCTGTACGACTGGCTCTATTTAGGCTTCATGGCGATGCTTCCTCTGGTCCTACACTGGTTCTTCATAGAGTGGTACTCTGGAAAGAAAAGGTAGCTCCATCCTAAAGGTCAATGCCTGCAACACATCAAAGGTGGCATCTGAAAGTGCTTGCTGCAATTTTGCCACTACTAAATTATTGAAGGCTGTTTAAGCTAGACTATTATCATGGCCTTCAGGCCTTGTAAACAAAGAGGACAAAAATAACTTGTGTTGTTCTGTGCACAGTGATCTACTTTTCAACTTGACTGAATTGATTTTTCCACCATTTTTCAGTTCCAGTGCGCTTTTCCAGCACATCACAGCCTTGTTTGAGTGCAGCGCGGCTGCAGTGGTGACCCTGCTCGTGAACGACCCTGTGGGTCGGCTGTCCATCCGCTCCTGCAGGGTCCAGATGCTCTCTGATTGGTACACCATGCTGTACAACCCAAGCCCAGACTATGTCACCACATTACACTGCACCCAGGAGGCTGTTTTCCCACTGTGAGTAGTGCTGATTTGAAACATTCAACTATTTACATTTTTATTTTTATGATGTTATGCTCTGACTGGAGTCTGACTATATAATGTGACTACTCAATTCAGCACTTAAGTTACACCTAGACAAGCACATGGTTGCACTCAAAACTGATTTGCTGTCTGGCTCCAAGGTTCTAAGAGTCCTGAATGGAACTAGTTAAAGAACTAGTTCCTTGTTGGTGGTAAAGGGCTGAAAGAAAGCTTTGATAGCAGTGCTGTTGCATCTTGTGAGGAGAAAGTATGTACAAGTCAATTCCAGAACTACCGTCAATGGCCGCAAAAGGAGAGTCCGGTAAGGGACTTTCTCTTCACAAGATGTTGGCTACTGGAAGAAGAGTAAGCAATGCACTGACTCCATAAACAGTCATTTTATCCTTTTTTTTAATATATATATATATATACATTTACAAGGTAAATTTCACTTTTGTTTGGCTACAGGGACCCCCTTCATAGTAGTATAGACGGGTAGTGATATTTTTAGCCTAGTCAGTGGCTTAGAGGAGTGATTTACTTCAACGTAGTGACATTGCCCCCCAAGCCTCGGGTATATAGCTGTTTGTTTTAAATTCATTTTCCAGTCTTAATCAAACTGCACCAATTGATGTCGCTTTGAGGTCCCAACATGAAAAAATTGACTTATCATCCAGAAAGACTCTAGGTTGAAAAACACAGATCAACTTCTTTATGAGCTAAACAGGCTGAATGTTGTGTTATACCCTTCCAGACACTTTACCCCATAATTATCAACCATGTGAACTGTCAACATCAACACGTTTCCTCTTTACTTCAGATACACCATAGTGCTGATCTACTACGCTTTCTGCTTGGTGTTGATGATGATGCTGAGGCCCCTCCTGGTGAAGAAGATTGCCTGTGGGCTGGGCAAGTCGGACCGCTTCAAAAGCATCTATGCTGCTCTCTACTTTTTCCCCATCCTCACTGTGCTGCAGGCTGTGGGGGGAGGCCTGCTTTGTAAGTACAGTAGCTATTAGATGGGCGTGGGATCAATGCACTCTGCAGACATATGAATTATTTTGACTATGGAAACGTTGAAATAGTTAAGCTGTTGACAATTTTATGAGCGGCATTAACTCACTGACATTGTTTTCTCCCTCTCAGATTATGCCTTTCCGTACATTATTCTTGTGTTATCTTTGGTTACATTGGCAGTATACATGTCAGCTTCAGAAATACAGGTAAGTCATGGAAATACAACTGGAAAAAAGGCTATGTAGTAATGTAAATATTCAAGTGATATTGTGCAATTCTCTCTGTATTAATAAAGAGTTGTTCTTTGTTTCAGTCATTCAAAAACCTTGTCGCTAAGAAGAAAAGGCTGGTCGTGCTGTTCAGTCATTGGCTGCTCCACGCTTATGGCATTATCTCCATCTCCCGATTGGATAAACTGGAGCAAGATCTGCCCTTATTGGCCCTTGTACCGGGTCCAGCTCTCTTCTACTTGCTCACTGCCAAGTTCACTGAGCCCAATCGGATAATATCAGAGGGAGGCAATGGGCACTGATCACCAGTGTAGAGGTGTCCGTGTCTGCAGACAGTCCGAGTTTGTCTGGAAATAATGGCTTGAAATGGAATTGGTGGGCCTTGCGGCACTGGTAATCCAGGAGGACTTGCCCACTTTTCTCAGAGTTGTACTACACAGATGGCTGTTCTTATGTCACTCTCGTCAACATGTTCATGGGTGAAAGAAATGCACATTGTTGTTGAAAGCTATAGGTAGAATTGTATGTATAGGGTATTCTTGTTTTGAAGAAGTGTGCTGTTTGGAATTTTAAAATTAAAGAGAATCTCCACCCAGAGAAGAATGACATATTTATAATGTAATGCATTTGATTTGTTCACTATCATTGTGCATAACTGTAAATAATATCTTATTTATATTCCAAGTATTGTATGTTGTTGAATGGTATTTAAGTATATTTTGTTGCTGGATCTCAAAGATTTTGTTCATAAGAAGCTGAATTGATTTTGCTGAAGGACTATTCCTCAAAACAGCTGTATTGTAACTGTTCACTGAAACAACCATAAAAATATTGAGTCATCTACATCAGATATGTGTAACCTTTCTTGTTTCTGTTTTAAATAAATACTGAAACACACAGACACAATGGCAGCACTCCAGCCTGTCTGCATTAATGTGCTATAATTTAATGAACAGGAATAATGCATAAGATTAAAAATGTGGTACTTAATCAAGCTTAGTACCAAAATCTGGTACTATAGTAAGCTTGATGGTCAAACACTATGTTTTATAACAGGGGAACGTGGAGTTATAGATGGTAGTACACAGCACATGGCTGGGAAGAAGTACAGTGACTTACAAACAGCAACTCACATCATAATAGCTTTTGAGGAGATAAAAGGGCAGTCAAAGATTCAAACTCCCTTGTCAGTTTGTCAATGACACTCCCAATATGGTATTTCCTATTTCCCAGCTTCATCAGTAGATTTTGAAAAGCTTTGTAGTTTTGTAGATCCTTCTCATTAGACTCCTGCCAATAGAGATTTAGATGATGGGTAAGAACTACAATTAAATGAAATTCATACTATAGGACTAGAATGATGAAAAATGTTCTGATATTCTAAATTTAGATTACTTGCCTTGGTTACCACAATGTCATTCCCCCAGGCATCAAGCAGGCTTTCTGGGAGATAAAAAAGCAGGAAAATAGGATAAGTCACATTGAATTCACCATTGGAGCATTTTAAATATTCATGAGAAATACCAGTCGTCTCTTCCATCAGGCTTTTTTTCAGACAATGCTAGAATAGCTTGAAATAAGCTATCCAAGGCATTTCCAACCCAAATAAGGTTACATAGCCTACTTGATCAAAGATAACAACTAAATTAATTAAATACTGTAGGTGTGGTGGGACCTTTAAGTCTTGTAGCTTTTATAGTTAAAAGGGGATTTATTTCTGTGATTTTGGTGAAAGGTGCTCAAACAAAGCACACTGCTACCTTAAAGGATCACGTCACATGTGCCTGGTGGGGCAATGGCTCTGTCGCTAGTTTGGAGTTTAACACGGTTTTAAACTGGAGTTGGATTTGGGAGTTGGAGTTTAAAACCGCTTTAAACTCCAAAACTAGCGACACAGCAATTGCCCCGGTGTGTCTGGGGCTTTGGGAGTACTCACTGAAAAGAGAGCCAACCTCCTCTCGCAACCACTCCGTTTCCTGGGTGTGCCTCGCTTTATCTTGATTGGCATTGAATACGTCCTCTTTCATTTGTTCAATACACTTGAGGTAGAAAGTATAAACTTGGACTTAAAACAGCTTTACACAACTTAACTCCAAATAACAAAGCATACCGTATTTTCTGAACTATTAGCCGCAGCTTAAACATTGATTTAGCTACATTTCTTCAGCTATGAGGTTAATACACAGGGGCAGTTAATATGGTATTGCTATGGTTTTGTTTCTTTTACAGTAAGTTGCATTAAACACTGTCCTGTGGCTTATACACAATACTAAATGTTCAAGGCTAATACACAGGAAATTACTGTAACTTTACATACATTAATAAATGTCCTGAGCCAAGTGCTGTCAGCGGTCTTTGAACTACTCAGAGTTCTGTTTCCCAAAAGCATCGTTGTTAATTATGATAACAACGAACTCGGTAGTGTCACTAGAGTTGCGCATGCACCAAAACACTTAAGTTTAATATTGTCACATATCACGTTTTAAAAAATGGAAAAATGAACAAATAAGAGAATATGTGTTAGTTCTTACTAAAAGGATTTTTTTACGACTGAATTCTAACACCGTAGGCCTATTTTGTATTGTTTTATGTGACTCGAATACAGTCCGCTCACATTTGGCAGAAATAAAACCACAGAAGATGGATTGTAAGTTTGCAACTAAGCTTTTGGGAAACAGACCACAGGGCAGCATGACTCAAAAAGACCTCATCAGAATATTTGCAGGGTTGTACATTATCACTGCTTACATGGGTTACTGCTATGAATGCTGGTAAAATAAGAAAGTGGCTGGTAGATTTCAGACACAACATATGATGATTTACTGTTTAATGGCTGGTGAATTTTACCATTCATCTGTCAGTGACTGGTAGATGTTCACATTTTCAAAAAGTTAATTTTCTTCCCTTCATGTAAGATTTGAACTCACCACATGGAAGCGACAGTTCTCGCGGTCGACCTGCTCCAGCATTACGCCGTTCTCGTAGATGACTCTCTCCGTCTCACTGATCTGCTCCGCCTGGGACTTCAGAATCTCAAGGTGGTTCCTCCTCAGTTCCACCAACTCCAGCTTCAGATCCTCCTGCATCAGACACATTCATGCTCAACAACAGACCTGTACACCTTCATCGGAAAACACTCCTGTGTTCAACAAAAGAGACGTCCACATTCAAGAGCATACAGATCAAAGAACAACATACACATTCAAGAATAACGTACACATCCAAGAACAACATACATATGTAAGAACAACATATACATCTAAGAACATACAGTACACATTCAAGAACAGCCACGTATCTGTATGGTATAATGCAGAACAGTCCGAACCTTTGGTCTCAGTATGGCAACAATGTCGTCTTGAGTATCCTGAATACTGAGCTCCAATTGCATTTTTTTAAATTTCAGGTCTGAGGAAACAGAAGGAAAAGGAAACTCTAAAATATCTATGAGTATATTGTACATGAACATATTAGCTACACTTGAAGAATACTATGTGACTAGATGACCAAGGTATATAAAAAACAAACAAAGAAAAAGAAGTCAGACAGAGAAGTCAGTTTTGCAACATGTCGTAGACCTGCGACAGATGGAAGTGGAAACAATGTGTTGTTGATTGAAAGTGAGAAAGGTAATACATGCAACCAAGTATGAATTATATATCGGTGAATATATAATGATCAAACGTTGGCATGGAACACCTGGCCAAGGTGCAGTGATTACCTGTAGTCTCTTTTGTCAGTGTCTGGTGTCGGGCCTGGTCGATGTCAAACTCGCCCTCCACGCCAGACAAAATCGACTGCTCGATCTCAAGCAACTCCTCCAACTCCAGCCGGTGTTTAGTGAGAGATTCAGTCTCCTCCTTTATTTACAAAACACTCGGAGACATTCATTTGTGCAATGACATGATAACAGATGGGTGAGTAGTCTGTGGTAGCTCTCAGCATGGATGATGGACAAAGGGTTACCATTGAAAATAAACAATTTCGAATGTTTGCACAAAAATCTTTGGAATGCACATTAGGTCTCGGCATCGTCTAAAAGAGATATAAACCGCATGCATTTTCTCATAGCAGAGCTGAACAATGCAGTCACCTCAAATTGCTCAATCTCGGCGATGACGGCAATCTCCATTTCTCTGGTAGACTCTGCAGCCTCAGCCACCATCTTTTTGAGACGCTCGATGAGCGAGCTCATGAACACGTGCTCTTGAAGCTTCTTCTCCTGATTGGACATGAAACAACGTCAATCAGAGTCCAGACATAGGCTACTATGTGAATGTGAATGTATAATGGTGGATGAAACAAATTATCGGTAGAAATATGAAGAGAGGGCAGCAGTCGGACCTCCTCCCGTAGTTGGTGGCTTTGCTCCTTGGTGTTCTCGATGGCTTCATTGACCTTGTTCATGTGCTCCTCGTGAGCTACTTTCAGGTCCTCAAGAGACTGACAGAGCTCTTCTCTCTCGGTTTCAAAGGCAGCCCTAACCAGAGAGAGAGAGAGAGAGAGAGAGAGAGAGAGAGAGAGACACATGAGAGATGTGCACGTTTGTATTGTAGCGTTCAGCTAGATATGCGCAAAGTTGAACTCGCCCATCATTGATTTAACGGTACTGGAATAAAAAGACAGGTAATACACTGATTTCATAAACTGTCCTTGTCATAACCTCTCTTTACACTTTCAAAGTTTACAATAACCGTCTCTACGCTGCCACTTAAATATAAGGCTATTTTAAACCTGGTCAATGGTTTGAAAAGAGTAATTTATTTTGACGTGGCTCCACGCCCACTGCTACAAGCTATAAGCCATTTTGTTGCTAACGCAAACAACAATCTATCTTAAAACTCCTCCAATTAACGTGAATTTGCTCCAAAATGAAAGTTTGAAATCGTTATCCATGAATAAACCCTAGGTTGTGTGTGTACACCAAACCATTCCTTTAAGAGAGGAGATCTGAGAGGTTCACCAAACCTGGTCTTCTTCTCTTTTGCCAACTGTACTTCCATCTCCTCAAGATTCCGTTTGAAAAGGTCATTGTTCACTCTGAAATGACACACACACACACACACAGATACCCAAAAGGAAATAGAACACCAGTGAAGAACAACTTACATAAACATCTGCGACGGTTTTGTAGGAATTTAAAGCAATTTCTTGCTCCACATTTTAATATTGTTTGTGTTTGTGTATCAAGCCACTAAGGAGTCAGTCAGACTTACACAGTTGTTTCATGGAGTTGTCGTATCCCCTCCTCCATCTCTTTGATCTCTATTTTATACTTGGCAATGGAGGCGATGCGTTCCTCCAGTCTCAGTTTAGACCACTCCAGTCTAAGGCACATCACATAACACAATTAACTGTCCTGTCAGTATGTGTCAGCAGTTGTTCACTATCAGGCATTTCAAGTTATTAATTATATATTATGGACGATCTATATTCATAGATAAAAAATCAACTGACCAACCAATCAATCAACCAGTCAGTCAATCAATCAAAAAAGCATAATATATTATGACAACCACATTAAATCAGAAAGGGCATTACCGCCTGGCCATGGCATTGTGTTCAGCCATGGTATCATCCTCGAGTTTCCTCTGGATGTTGAAATGGTCTGTCAGTCTTGTGATTGATGCAAGGTGAACGCTAGTCAAAAGCTCACATTCCTTGATCTCCTCGTCTGTCTGAACACACAAACACAAGGTCAGTGGTTCGGTGCTTACAGTGTCATCTAAGTACACTTCCAAAGTCGTATTTCAGAAACAAAAATAAACATGATTCTATTTCTGTTAGGGGATAGGCAGTCATACACAACCAGAGCTCTTAGTATCTGAAAGCCTGCCTCCAAAGGCTGAGGCAAGAAGACATTCACCTCATCATTCCCTGCATCAGACATCAATCGTACCACAACCTAGTATCATGCACTATTCAGGAGCCTGACTGTTACAGTCTTGCTCCCTATTAACTCTGACAGGAAATGCAGTTCTCTTCTGTTTTGAATGACCTTCATATGACAAAATCAAAGCTGTGTGTGCTATGTTTAAGGTCAAACCGAAATCTCCCGCTCAGAGTGGGCTGCAGCGTGGTTAAATTTTCACTAGTTGTAGCCTCACTTGTGCACTTACAATGACTGGCAGAGGGCACACAGGCAACACCACAGAGTTTGTTTAATTTTAACGTCCACTCTTTGAGAGCCTGTCGGCCTGTGGAGGCCCTCCCATTGGCTGTGTGAACTATTGCACATCTAAGGACAGCTCAGTGGTCCAACTCTTAGGAAAGGTCAGCTTGGAGCAGATTGTCTTTGAAGGGGTGTTCTTTCAAAAAGATCAATTTGAAAACACACCAGCAGGCTCTGTCTCGGGGACACAGAAATCGATCGGCTCAAACCTGACATCCAACAGGGTACGGCTTTCCATTTCACCAGTGTTCATATAATAAATGAAATTAAATGAAATTAAAAAAAAAAATTTATGCTGCACACCGTACACATTAACAAATAATGAAACCCAGGGTAAATGTGTGTATATGCACATCCATCTAGTGTTGTATTGTTTTGGGGTGCATGTGGGGGATGGTCACACTTCGTCATATTCAAGGCACGGCGTCTTACCTCTAAAATGCTTTGCTGTAGGGATTCCTCTTTATTTCTGAAAGCCACTCTGAGCTCCGCAAGCTCTTTTTCATGAAACGCTCTGTCAAAATGAATCATTATGTTTTAGGAAATGCCGACTTCAAATAAGACCCGACAAATAAGAACTGTGACATGATGTAATGATGATCTTATGTAGGTTGTGGTTTATTCAATGTCAACAAAACACAAAAATATATGATTTGAATGACACCATTTTTCAAACAGTCCTCCATGCATAATGACTATGATTTGGAAATGACAGCCTGCTATCTTGTTCATTGGTAAGATATGCCTTTTCAATTATGAATGGATACACCCAAGAAGACATGTGCTAACTTATTCACCATTTAATAATAGCTCTTGACATACTGATTTTGCAGAGTACCTTTGTTGTTCAAGTTTTTCTGACTTGCTGGTTTCCTCTGCGAGTTGTTTATTAAATCTTTTCTCTGTTGCTATTAGTCTGGATATGGTCATTTCAATTTGATATACTGTCTGTAACAGAAAATGCCATTAATTGCAAAGATGACACAATGACTCAAAAACCCATTTTCAATTTGGAATACAGTATACAGTATGATAAAGTGCCAATGATGGTGCTTTAACTCACATTCCTGAGGTCCACTTCCCTGTCCTCTCTCTCCTGCAGTTCAGTTGAAAGAGCATCCAGTTCTCTACGTATTTGGCCATTGTTTATTTTCTGCTGTTGGATGCTATTCGTGTACTGCTCGATCTAAATCAACAGAAACATCAGCTGAAAAGGCAGAAATGAATAATGAGAGAAAACAATAAAATATTTAACATGCAGTACCTGTTCTTCCAAATCATTCTTGGCCTCTGTGAACTTGTTTGTTTCCTGGGTGGCGTCACTTAGTAGGTCACCTCTTATGAGCTCTACACTGGCTATTTTAGCTTTAATATCTTCAATCTCGTTGATCTTCTCATTGAGCAAGATCTGCTTGTTGGCTTTCTCTGCCAGTTGGAAGTTGAGCATGCTGATGACATTTTCATGGTTTCTTTTAACACGCTCTCTCTCTGGGCTGTAACACAATACGTTTAGGGTGAATTGACTCCAAATATATTCAGTATATTTGAGAGACACACATTTGATCATCTTCCATGAGATCTTGTGACATGACATCCTGAAAAATACTGTCCTTGCTAACCACTGAGCTGTTCTGAAACAACGGTTCTCAACCTAGAGTCCTCATGTGCTAGAATAATATTGGCCTACCACTTATGACGATGAGCATCTCTGCTACAGACTATACTGTCTATCAACCAAAAGTGATAACTTATTACATAGAAAACAAACATAACAGACATGACAAAAAAGAAGAAAAAAATAGTTCATTAGCCTACTATGATCTGTGATGGGGTGTTGCTGATCCCTTTCAAAAACCTCTATTTCAAGTGTAAAAACTGCAGTTAGGGAGGAATTATTTATATGCAAGAAATGCCCTAATTATGGATATCACTACATAGTAGCCTACAGCACTTTACAGCAGACATGTTTTGGCCATAAAGTATTTTGCAATTTGTTAGAGTAGTTTCTTACATGTAACTGCAGTTCTTTTTTGAAAGGGTTAATCCAGGCTACCTAAATTTGTATCTTACTAAAGCAGAGCGTTCTGCTCCTCAAGAAGTCCTTGGTTCACTTCCATTGATTCAATTTCCTCCATAAGGCTTTTGAGTTCAGCTTCAAGTTGGTTTAGCTGAGTTGAATTGACATTTCTTGCTGCCGCCACACCATCTGAAATAGGCCCACATTCAAATAAATTCTGCCAACTGAAGCATATTACGCTGCTAGTGACAATGTTATAAATCTACCCACCTGTAATTTCCTTGGTTATTTCATCTCGAAAACGAAGAACTTGGTGGCGGACCTTGCCACTCTCAATGGTTTCGACTTCAAGTTGCTCATGGACGGCCTTTCGGGACGCCTCCTGAGCGAGAAGACAGAGCTGTTTATGCTACGTGTGTTTAGAGATCACGTGAAATGTACTCAAAAATAAAGGCCTGATCACGGTTTGAAACGTTAAGTCTGATTCACCAGTTCTCTAATAGCGGTCGATATCTCCCTGAGATGGTGACTTGCTTCTTGGCTGAAGGAGACATCTTCATCTTTCAGCTGTTTTTCTTCAGACGGCATGCGTAAAATGAGATGTAAGTAAGTCTGTAAGACTGTTAGTTACATTTCAATGTGTGGACTTAGCAGCTACCCCATTAACAGAGTCAGTGAACTTGGTGCAAAGCTAAGCTCAAGATTTCTTACCTAACTCGCTCAAGTGCTCCAAAGCGAGAAGCACTGCTGGAAAATCTGGCACTAAGCAAGAGGCCATTTCTTTCTCTGTGAAGCTTCGGAGGTAGAGCTGGCTTTTACCATCAGTTAAACATACATAAAGCGTTCTGTAGCGGACTGCATGGCAAACTTTTAATAGTAGCCTACGGAAAGGCACAGCTGGTTTTCAGCACTGGTAGAGGCAACACTGGCTCGTGGTCTGTGTGTGAGTTGGCATAGCAACAGTAAGCGCGAGTGGAGAGGAGGAGATAGAACCGATAGAACCTGAGAGCACACATTTTTTCTTTCTTTTACCCAGAAGTTTCCCGAGTCATTGTTTTGATATGGATGTTTTGTTGGAGGTCCTGTCAATGCACTCAACGTGTGAGACTATGGTGTGTAGAAGTGGGCATTTCTCTCAACTCTTATGGAATGGTGGCTAACAAGTTGACATTTTAATTTGACTATAGGACTAGTTTATTTAGGCCTATTTAATGAGGTAGCCTAGGCATAATCCCATACTGTTCTGAATCAGTCTATTCATCGGAGCTTTAAGAAAATTAGTCGTGAAATGCATAGGCTATTTCCGTCATATAGTTTGCAGCTGATTGAATGAAGCACGTAGCCTACTACACCAGATGGCAGCAAAGAATCATGAATGCTAAAACATCACCGTTGCTCACTGACATGTCAGCCCGTTTTCAAGCATGCTAAAATATTGCTAGTAGATTACTCAGTTTTGCTTGCCACGGCTACTATTGACTAGAAATGACACAAAGGAGAACAACTGTCCACATCTGGAGAGGCAGTGCTCAGACATGCTCTACTGCATCATATCACCTGCAGACTGCAGAGGGCATTGTTGGTCCATCTATGGACTACCCATATGTAAAAAAATGCACATAAATTAAAAAGGAAACGTTTAGGGGTTGAAGAAAGACTCTCTAAAATGATCTAACCTTGCCACTTTCATACCCTAAACGTGCTATAAAAGAATATGAAGTAGCCTACCAGATGCATTCCCATGTAGCCTACTTGATAACAATAGGTGAAATTCTCCATCTGCTTCAGACACTGCAGTTCTATGCTTCACTGGCTCTGCTCCATGTTCAACTATAGCAATGCATAGTGCATGGATTAAAAAAATGCATGATTTACTGGACATAGGCCTACCATACAATCAGAAATTGTAGCCTAAACAGTAGCCTACCCTATTACCTTTTTGGGACAAACAACACAGACCTGCTCAGCCTGCTCAGGTGTATATGTAGGTATTCTCTCTCTCTCTCTCTCTCTCTCTCTCTCCTCTCTCTCTCTCTCACACACACACACACACACACACACACACACACACACACACACACAGCAGTCTCTGGAAATAGTCAGAGCTCAGAGGGTGTTGGCAGACCGTTAAGTAGGCCCTGCCAGTGTAATCGTAATTGGACTGACATCCTCAAGTGAGATTCATGGGCACTGGCCATCAGATATTATTAAGTCAGAGTAGCACTCCTCTCACTTTGCACTCTCAGAAATAAAGGTACAGGAAAGTAAAAAAAAAGGTACAAATGCTCGTCGCTGGGGCAGTACCCCCAAGGGGAACAACCTTGTACCATATTAATGGGTACAAAGAAGTACCCCTACAGTCTGTGCCTTTTTGGTACATATAGGTCCCTTCAAGGGTACAAATGGCTCGTCGCTGGGGTGGTACCCCCAGGGTACAGCAATTGTACCCTTACCATAGGTACAGAGTTGTACCCTTGTACACTGTACCTTTTGAGAGACAATTTTGTACCTTTGCAATATATTTGTACCTTAATCCACTGGTAAAAAGGGGTACCCCATTAGATGGTACCAACTTGTTCTCGTTAGGGGTACCACCACAGCGACGATGCCATTGTACCTATAAAGTGGCAAAAATGCCACTTAAATAGTTAAAGTAGTTAAATAGAGAGGAATGAGGAAAAGAAAGACCACAATCTTCATTTTCAATCAACTTTATTGAATGCAGTTTTTCACTTTTAAATCCCTATGATCCCTGGGAGGAGGAAAAATAATGTATAATGCTTAAACTCTTATGATCTGTTTATAAAGTAGAAAGAGGCAACATTAAAATATTAGTCAATACACAGAAGTGCTAACACATTTGTACAATTTGAAGGTATCATTTTTAACTTCTTACACACAGTATATCATTGCCATAAAGACATAAAAAGGACCCGGTCTACCATAAGTGAGCAGAGGCTTTGTCCCTCAAACGCAGACTTCCAGTCTTCTTGGGTCACCTGGGCAACTGGATACGGTGTGTTGGGTTCATCCTGAAGAATACAACAAAACAGATAGGGATGCACGTTTTGATTGGTCAAAAAAGAGAGAGATAGTTGATGGACCCCCCGCCCCCAAACAAACAAACAAATAATCATACCTATGGCCTACCTACCACTCGGTGACTCATGACATTAAAAAAAAAAAAGATAAATCAATCAATCAATCAATCAATAAATAACTAAATAAATCAACTACTAACTAGGGTAGACTGCGACCAGTAGCACCAGTCAGCAGCCAGAGAGCTAGGCAGAAGCTAGAGATGCGTACCTCTCCCATTATGATGTGATGATTCACACTCTCTTTAAAAATGATTGGCAGGAGGATGAGTGCCGCTCTGAAGTCCATTCCTAGAAGAGAAGAGAGAGATACTTTATTCATGTTAGGCATCCAGTAGCTTACACACACACACACACACACACACACACACACACACACACACACACACACACACACACACACACACACACACACACAATCAAAATCTGATTATCATCTCAGAATGCACTGAATTGTCTACAGATTTTTCCACACACGCGCTTATCAAAGTGTAATAATAACATACCATTAGTCTTCAACAAAACCACTCTTTGGATGAATAAAGCTAGTTTCATGCTTCGTGTTAGGTATCAGTAGTGACAATGGTAGCGTCCATACATCAATCAACTGATTCAGTTTATAAATGCAATATGACCACTCACGTGCAGCAAGTCACGGAATGAAAGCATAAATTCCTGTCCTATACTATTGAATTAAGTGACCAGTGCAGCAGACCTGATTAATCAATAGTAAGATTGACTGGATATTAACACATCCCACCCCATCGGTGGAGGGCTGGAGGAAGCTTTGAGAAACACATTTGTGCTTTCATTCAGTGGCCTGCTGCAGGTGAGTGGTCACATTGGTCCTATGAACTGTGGAATAGTAAATTGACGTACAGACGCTTCCATGGTCACTTCTGAAACTTAAAACACACACACACACACACACACACACACACACACACACACACACACACCTATTAGGATGAAGCGTGGGACTGCAACAAAGCTAGTTGGACAAAAATAACTATCAGGAGGGCAGCAGGGCAGCAGGTCCTCACACCACCTGCAAACAGAGGGAATAGAAGAAGGCGAACATTAATACATTGCAAAACTCACAGAACATGAAAAGACCATCACTGATGCACTACTGCACTCACATGCATCTTAAATAAACATATGCCTAGGTGTAAGTCATCAAACATGGCACAAATAAAGGCTATAAAATGAAGAACATGAAGCCTAACACTTCCATAAACAAACTAAAAATCCCTTTACTTTGCATGATATTTCTGCTAATTGAAATTCCCCACATGCCCCCCCATTCACATCCACTATAAGACAGATCTATCAATTAGCATACAACACTACTGTTCCTAAATCAGGGGGTGAAATAACTTAATATTAACCTACTTCATTCGTTTTACTGGTCCTTTTTCCAGTTATAGCAACACTACATATTATGCATCAACACTATCGATACATGTATTATGATTAAGTAACGACCCATGCCCCATGGAAGGTCGAAAGGTAAGGTTAACTTTCCTTGTGTGTCTGTTAACGTTAACAACAACTTTCGTTGTGTCTGCTAGCTAACTTTAGCCTGCATTGTAACAGCCACTTTAAATGTATATATGATAGGTAGGCTAAGCTATTGCGCCTGATGAGTGAAAACTCACACTCTACATTCAAAACGACATCTCAGACTGAATTATTGCTAGATATGGTATTAACTCCAAAAATTCTACATAAAGGTGAAATTAGTAACTGGAAAAGTTAACATTAACAGCTAACATCGCTAACGTTAGCGAAGTTAGCTCGCTAGCACTATTTGATAGCTATTATTTGCTAACTAATTATGATTTCTATGATGGCTAACGGCTGTGGTTAATATTTCATTGTGAAAACGGTACATTTCTAATAAATTCCCGTTTTCAATTGGCATACAAAAGTACTGTAATTCTTACCTTGAATACGATGATGGCAGAGTAGGCCTACAGCACACAGCTTGCAGTCAGATTCATGATAGAAAAGTGACGGTTGATGTGTCTGAGTCTGAGGTCATTCGAAGCCCTCGATTTGGCATATCCCAGAGGATTGTGTACCCTTGCAAAAAGGCACTTAATAGCACCCCAGCTTATGTACCCTGTCACGAAAGGTACTTCTCAGTACCGCACAGGAAGTGTACCCTTTCATCAGAATAAAGTACTTATTTTGTACCCTACAGGATGTACCCAAAAGGTACTTCTTAGTACCCCTTGGGAACACAACAGGACCTTTAATGGTACATTTCTGAATGTTGTACCTTAAAGAACTAGATTGTACCTTCACTCTTACTTTATGTATGATAATGTACCTTTTCAAAGGGTACCTATATGTACTTGTCAGCATTCATAATTCATTGTGTGCCTTTTTCTTTGGAAAGGTACTTATTTGTACTCAGCAAAAGACATGTTAGTAACTTGGATGGTACAGTTCTGAAATTTGTACCTTGAAGTACTTGATTGTACCCTCACTGTACCTTTATTTCTGAGAGTGTGCTGTCTTGCCTTTGGTGATGGAGGATTGTTGTTATATTCCCTCGTTTAACTTTTTACACATCCCTCTACCTACTGTACATTTCTCCATTTCTCCATTTGTTGCTGCAATGTGTGAAGTTGTTCAACAGAGCCGTCTGGCAATTTTGGCAAAACTCAATCCAGGAAACAATCATAAGCACTTATCCGGCATGGGCCAGACTTTATATGATGATAGGCAGAGGGATATGATTGGCAGTGTACAGTCATTGACAAAAGTGTTGTCACCCCATGCTAAAGTTTACTAAAAGAGGAATATAAAATCATCTTTTGGAAATTGATTTTAATGGCTTATGTAATAAAATGAGGAAAAATCCAACCTTTAAGGACACACCAATTTTCTATGTGAATGAATAATGTATCATAAATAAATAAATGTTCTTCCCAAAATACTGGGGTCAAAAGTCTTGTCACCCCTATGTAACCCTATGGGAATTTAACACATAGGGTTAACATAGGGGCAGGCAGTTTTTTATTTTTAAAGGCTACTTATTTCATGGATCCAGGATACTATGCATCCTGATGAAGTTCCCTTGGTCTTTAGAACTAAAATTGACCCACATCATCACACACCCTTCACCATACCTAGAGATAGGCATGGTGTTTTGTTCAGTTTTGTTCAGTTAGCCTATTAGCTTGTTTGATTTGCATTGAGTTCAATGAGCATCAATGAGAATGAAACTGAACAAAACACCATGCCTATCTCTAGGTATGGTGAAGGGTGTGTGATGATGTGGGTCAATTTTAGTTCTAAAGACCAAGGGAACTTTATCAGGATGCATAGTATCCTGGATCCATGAAATAAGTAGCCTTTAAAAATAAAAAACTGCCTGCCCCTATGTTAACCCTATGTGTTAAATTCCCATAGGGTTACATAGGGGTGACAAGACTTTTGACCCCAGTATTTTGGGAAGAACATTTATTTATTTATGATACATTATTCATTCACATAGAAAATTGGTGTGTCCTTAAAGGTTGGATTTTTCCTCATTTTATTACATAAGCCATTAAAATCAATTTCCAAAAGATGATTTTATATTCCTCTTTTTAGTAAACTTTAGCATGGGGTGACAACACTTTTGTCAATGACTGTATTGAACACTACCAATAGCTGGGCTGTTGGGATCAGTGTTAAATGACATGGTTGTGTATTTACAGTATGAGTTTAATGTACCACTTTAAGTTTAATTTCAGTGTTGGCCACACCCCTTGGAAATCAGAAGTGAACGGAAAAAAAACCCCAGACTCACTCTCAATTGAAAATCAGTCTGGTGTTAGCCAGGCTATAATTTTTTAAGTGTAGCTGCTTAGAAACCTGTTGAAAACCATTACAGAAGAACTGAAAGTCTTCCCCTGTTTTCTAGACTGGCATATCCACCAGAAGATCCTTGTTTCTTCGTGTGGCACCCTCTCCATTTGACAGGTATAGTGTTGTACAATTACTATCATGCCATCTGTGTGTGTGTGTGTGTGTGTGTATTTATTTTGTCCCTCTTCTGGCAAGCAACCCATTACTGTCCAAGTTGGGGTAAATGGAGATTAGGCTCAGTTGTCCTTTCACTTCCTTTGTTTACAGCTGAAGGTACACATGCTGGCACTTAAGTGCTGTCAGGTGTCTCACGTTGCACCATGTGTGTGTGTGTGTGTGTGTTGTGTTGTTTGCAGTCAGGCCCATTATGGGGGCTTGATTGTGCATAATGAAGCAAGAGGAGAGAGAGAGAGAGAGAGAGAGAGAGAGAGAGAGAGAGAGAGAGAAAGAGACAGAGAGAGAGAGAGAGAAAGAAAGAGAGACGTGTTTAAGAAAGCTGCCCCTGGGATCACTCGTGGGTTGGGTTTCGCAGCTCGTGCATAATTTATTTGTGATCCAAGGTCAAGTGTTACATAGCATGTACGGGGAATCTAACATACCAATAACTTCAATGTCGAATGGGCAGGTGTCACGTTTCCCCCACCTAGGAAGTGAGCGCAGGAATGTCATTTCCATAAATTGCTGGCCGCGTAGTTCTGGGCTTGCGGGAGAGGTTATTGTATTTCACACAATATCAATATGAGGTTTGAGGGAGGAAATGGAAAAATAATGGGATCCCAGATAAGGCCGGCTCTCAGACAGAGCCGCGCCAGATCCAGGCCATAGCTGCCCTGGGATTATGACACTTTCAGGGGTTGTTTGTGAGGGGCTGAAGAAATGAAACATACATCTGAGTAGTACTGTGCGCTCCGAATCCATGTTTATGAATTTCCATGTGCTTACCACAAATCAGAATGAGATTGCATCTACATCTTGTTTTCTAATCATTTTCAGATGGCATGAAACCCCAAAGCACACATAATATTTGTTTTTCACATGCTTTTTCTTTACTCAGTTACCTGGTGGTATATCAAGTGTATGTTCTTAGGAAGCAGGATTAATTAATGCGATTTAATCAAGTGTAGAAAGCATAGGCCTCCGCTGAAGCAAAGGTTATTTAACCCACGTGTTTTTGCGCTTTCACATACCTGTATATATGGGCAACCCACATAAGAGGACGAGATTAATGTACATACATACACACACGCGCACACACACACACACAGACACACACAGACACACAGACAGACACACACACACACACACACACACACACACACACACACACACACAGACACACACAGACACACACAGACACAGACACACACAAACAAACAAACACATGCACATGCATGGACACACACAAACAAAAAGAGGGAGGCACTGATCTGCACCGAGCAGCACCAGTCAGTTATTCCCAGTGTGCATTGCAGCTGACATTGTACTGTATCTGATCGATCTGAATAAAAGATAAAAAAACCCAACGAATGCCAGGCGTCTGTGAGGCAGACAGCGGAGTGATCCCGCTGCCGTGACGAGCTTGGAGCCCAAGCTGTCATCTCTGCTGTCTCCCATCTGCCGCACCGAATAAAGGAATACGGCCTGCAACCACAATCATATTATGAAATCCAAGCTCTCTGCGGAACGATTGCTTTACTTTCAGCTTCGTGAACACAAGGCTCAGGCTTAATGAGATTGTGAAGGGAAAAGAAAGGGGTGGTGGTTGTGGTGGTGGTGGTGTTGGGGGGGGGGGGGGGGGTGGCGGTTGGGGGGATGGAGTTGGGTATCGGAAAAAGAATGATAAGAGAATATTGATAATGAAAACTTAGAGAGCATGGCTAATTAGCGGTGGCTATAGGCTGTTGGTAAGTGCTTGTGACAAACAGGCCGCTCATAACATAGTCTGTGAGGTCACGGAAAGCCTATTGTGGACAATATTAAAGTTATGCATCATATATTTGCAAATTGAATATTCTCCTTTCATTTCTGATTACTTGTACAACATGGCATGGCATGTAACAGGGGCACAGAATAACCAGGGAAAGCAATTACTGTCATTATCATAGTACATTCCTTGGGGCGGGGATGGGTGGGTGGGTGGTGGATGGTGGGTGGGTAAAATAGAAATTATGTCACAAATCAACACTATGAAAACCCCTGCAATGAAAAGTTGCGTCTTGTGGATGTGGAGAAATATTTTTGACCCTGTCCCACTCGCAGCCTCTTTAGTGGGTCCACAAGGCTACTGGAAGCATAGCCATTACTCTTCCTGATTGGTTTCTTTATCAAAGGGACACCTATTGATTCATCTGTGTGTCTAAAAAAACATCACGTGCATGAATGAGTGTTCATATTGCAACGTGGTCGTTGATAACGCTCACATAAAACCGTCTCAGTCTAGCCCGTTTACAACAGACGTGTGTGATGGCTTGGCCCTATTATGTTTTTGTTTGTGTTTTTATGGCCACTGTAAACGTCTGAAGGTTGGGTGATTGAATAAACAATGCCCTTCACAGCTCCGACTCGGAGTGAGGCGATTGGAAAACTAACACGTTTCATCTCGCAGCTGAGGACAGAAACTCATGCATAATTGCGAGAATGATTGCATTGCCGTTCCCATGTAATTATGTGTTGACGCCTATGCGATTTCAGAGCGAGCAGTGCCTCACTGTCACAGGGAAAAGTAAAATCACCAATACAAATAACTGATGAATAATTTCATGTGTAACAGCACAAAGCAGATCTATTGCTCCACCCTGCAATCATTTCAATATCAGCCGGACTGACCTTTGTTTACAACAAGCATCTATCTCGCCATCTTTTTTGTTACCCAACTCTCTAGTCTTCCCAATTCCTATAGCCTACACCCCAGTCTTAGAGATACTTTGGGTTGGAGGCCTCATATCATGGTAGATCTATGTTAGCTTACCAATAGCTTAACTTACTTAACTTAAGCTCTTTTACATGGCCCTATATTTCCATTAGTTGCTTATGTGATTCAAACCAATTGTCTAACACCAAGGTAGAGTACACCCTGGAAATCAAACCGATGACCTTGATGTTGTCAGCTGTGCCCTTCTCCAGCTAAGCCACAGGACCACAGGAGGAATCCCTCGCATGAATCCGCTTTTAGAGATGGTAGGACATAACCCTGGTTGATTACCAGATTGTTTAGGTTGGTAACTTCTTATGGTAGATGACGTTTACATGTATTCATTCACTGTTTTATTCAAAGCAGCTTACTGAAAAGCTGTAACCTACAGAAACACAGGACCCCCCACCGCCCCCGCCCCCTCCACACACACACACACACACACACACACACACACACACACACACACACACACACACACACACACACACACACACACACACACACACAGATCTGCTTTAAAAGATGACTGGAATTACATTGTTCAGGTTTAGATGGTAGGAGGACAAACACCCTGGTTGAATGCCAGCTCTCCCAGGGTCTCTCTCTCTCTGTGTGCGCCACCAGTCACGGTTTAGAGCCTCCGCTTTCCGACTGCAGTCACTGGATACTGGGTGTGCTGTGGCCGCATCCCACCCTATCCCCCCTCTGTTCATGTGATACATTATTGAGCCTCTTAGCAGGGGAGAGAGTGCTGCATTATGCATGATGTGGGGGGATAAATACGGCACTTTAGATAAATGACAGTTTCCTTGCCGGGGACACACGCTCATGATGGGGAGGACAGTGAAACGGATGCAGGGGTCAGGGGATGCGTGTGTGTGTGTGTGTGTGTGTGTGTGTGTCTCTCTCTCTCTCTCTGTGTGTGTGTGTGTGTGTGTGTGTGTATGTGTGTGCGCTCGCACCAGCATGTGCATACGTGTGTGTGTGCCAGTCTGTGTGAGTGTGTGTGTGTGTGTATATGAGTTTACTTGAAGGACAGATGGACAGAGAGGCAGTGTGGCTAAGAGCTTCTGGGGTTTGAGTGTGAGAAAATGAAACACAAAAGAACATTTCAGACAGCAAGACAAAGACCCAGCGAGAAAGACAGACAGAGGGAGAGAGAGTGATACAGAACAGCTTTTGTGTGCCTTTCAACCTGCACTGTGAAACAGCTACTGTAGAGCCCCCTGCTGGAAGAAACTCCTGCTGAACTGTAAATGTGTGTGTGCGTGTGTGTGTGTGTGAGAGAGTGTGTGTCAGAGGGAGTATGTGTATGTGTGTATGTGTGTGCTTGTGAGTGTGTGTGTGTGAGAGAGAGAGAGAGAGAGAGAGAAAGAGAATGTGTGCGAGTCGAGTGTGTGTGTGTGTTTGTGTGCACCTGTGTGTGTCTGTATGTGTTTGTGTGTGTGGTGAGGTGCGGGGCGATGGGAGCCTCCATAGCTGAAGTGCATCAGTGCTCCAGTGACCACCAGCAGTAATATATCACCATGCCTCCCGCTTGGCTGGCCAACCCTGCACAGGTAAAGGCCCCTCTCGGCTAACAGCTCATCGGCCTGGTACCACGGGACTGTCGCCCTGTAAAACCCTCAACCCCCTCACACACACACACACACACACACACACACACGCACACACACACACACACACACACACTCTCTCTCTCACACACACACACACACACACATACACACACACACACACACTCACACACACACCGTCGCTCCTCTGAAGCTCTGATATATACCTCAAAATCACAACTCAATTTCCTCCTTAACGAGTTTTTTGAGGGCACTTTTTCCCTCTCATCCAGGAGCAGCCTGAGATTTATGAAAGTTCTGGTTGCGTGGGTGAGGGGCATAAGAGAGAGAGAGAAAGAGGGAGGGATAGAGAGAGAGAGACAGAAAGAGAGAGAGAGTGCAAAGGCAGCGGGAGGGCGGGCGGGCAGGACTGCTGACACCGGGCTTTCGGCGGCTGCTCTGGCACGCTGGGCGCCACCAGGGCTAAATCCAGCATGTTTAAGGCCCCTCGCCTGTCAGGTCATCGGCTCGTAACGACCGTCTCGACAAATTACCCTCTTCCGTGGCGATAAAACACACCTCCCGCCTTTCCGACTCCTACTTCCCTGACCCCACTCCCACACACATTCCCCCGGGGCCCGAACTCATCTCTCCCCTCACTAAATGCAATAACGTCACCGCAGTGCCCAGATCACCTGACAAATCTCCCCCCTTTTACTTTCATGTTTCTTGCAGGTATGTGCCTCATCATGACCACATCTCAATAGCCCTTTCCTTGCCCTTATTTGGCCTCAGCTGTTGGCTTGACCAGGCGCTGTGCTGGGTCTGATTCGCTGACTCTGCAGTGGGTATTGCAGAGCCCAGAGAGTCAGAGCCAATCAGAAGGGACTGGAAGAGCAGACCACTGCCCTTCATCCCCTTCTGTTCATCCCAGACAGAAGGCAGAAAAATCCTAGTCTGGCCACGCCCACCTAGAATCTACTGTCAGGGAAATCCTAGTCTGGCATACACACTAACGGTTCTCTCAGACACCAGGGAAGATGCATGGGCAATCAGGACAGGGTGGGATGATAGTCTAAAAATTGAAAGTGGCTGTGGTAAACAGTAGTATCAATGCCTGCATACATCAAAAATCGAAAGTCAGAAGAATATGTTAAATGTATGCACTGCAGATGTTGGCCTATATACATTGTTTGCTGACTGCTGATGTGGTTTATTGTTTGTAAAGTTTAGGAAGAAGTAACGTTATAAGAATCCCTGGTCAATGTGATTGGTTAGGCTGGACCAATGATTTCAAAGTTAATGCAAAGTCTCACATGTTGGTCCAAGGCTGTGATTGTCTATTGCTCTGTTCATTTGTGTCATCTAATTTCATCAATGGTGCCTCTTGGGTAATCCATCTTTCTTTTAGTTAGTCATTATTTACCTTTCCATCTTAACCATCAAAGTGAGTCTGTCTACTCTGACTCAGTTCTTCAGATGCCTGCAGTGTTATTTGAATTCAACAAATAAAAAGAGAAAAGAGACAGTGCTGAAGGATGAAAAAAAATCGTATCGCTCGTAGAGTGTCTTGGATGAGGAGAACAGAAAAAAAGGACCTCTCGTTGAAATTTCCCTTTTCTTCCCTTTGTGAGAGGACCCAATCTCGGGAGAATAAGCACCTCTCGTCAGGCAAGCCTGCTGACAATGGGGCGGAACGATTCGAGAGATGGTCTGCTGGCCGTAATGGATGTCTCTGGCTCCACCGCCAGCGCTTGTGAGTGAGAGGGGAGGTGGAGAGAATAGAGAGACAGAGAGAGAGAGAGAGAGAGAGAGAGAGAGAGGGGGAGAGAAGGCATTGAGAACGAAAACAAAAGCAGCTCTCGAGATATGCAGCTTGGCCTGACAGAAGTAAACCATCGAGATGCATCTGTACGTGAGAACTGAGGCTGTGGCAGTGCTGCCAACACCAATCCCGCCTCGGTACCTGTATACAGGGAGCCTGTTGTTGATGTTTATAACAGTCACTGCGATTATAAACGATGGGCGTTAGAGAAAACCTGTAGGATACTCATGCAAGACTATGCGCAACATGATCCTCTTTCTGATATGAAATTTGATCTCATATCATTTATATTCATGACTCGGTTCGGGTATTACAACTTAGAACCTTTGTTACAACTTTCTCATTAGGCTGATAAATGGAACAGCAGGACATGACAGTTCACAGTCTCAATTTACTAGTTCATCAAGTTTTAATATGCTCATATCTTCTCCTTTATACTGGATTGCTAACCCACCCTATAGATAACAGAAGCAGAACACAAGTAGGTTATTACACCAAACAATTACATAGGAAGTACATTGTAGTAAATACGTAATTAAATATGAGGCGTACTGTTGTAAATTGAATGTTTTAGTTTTGCCAGAGCAAGTCTGGCAAGTCTGATGCCATTCAGAATGCTTCAGATTGACAGCCTGAGGGATGAAACATGGAGTTGAGCTAGTTGTGGTTGATATAGCCTCATCACAATGAATGTTATGTGCAATATGTTCCTTTTATAAATGAAAGCTGTCGCAGTTATGTCTGCCAATGCCTGTTTTAAAAAGCTACAGTATATAAATATAATAAAGTGAAGCCATTCAAGCACGTGCTCTGGATCTAGAGACACTTCTCTGGTGATCATTGCAGAACACCTGTCTCCTTAGCTGCTTTTCAGCCTCACGGTGGCTATTTGGGACCAATAAAACCTAGCCGTTTGGCCAGTGCCATTAGCAATACAGTCATGTGTTGGCGACTACATTATTAATCGAGACTGATTACCGCATCCATTTGTAACTCAAATGGAAACGCGTTTGCATGCCGCAGTTGTTATAATCAGTGACGCCGAGTATGGCCTAGCTCTGCCCAAATCTACTGCTGTGCATAATCAATTCATTATCACTCAAAACAGGTGTGGTTGTAGCAGATTCTCAGTGCGGCAGCGGGTTACGAAAGGGAAGGATCAAACCGGCTGTAAATGCAGATGGTATTCCTTAATTGGAAGAGAAAGCCATAAGTAAGGAATACTAATGAACAAAGCATATAATTTGAGTCAGAATGTCTTCAGCACTCTCTGTCTAGCCATGCAGAGAGTATGTGTGTGTGTGTGTGTGTGTGAGAGAGAGAGAGAGAGAGAGAAAGAGAGAGGGAGAGAGAGAGAGAAAGAGTGAGAGAGACAGAGAGAGGAAGAGGGAGATAAAGATAAAGCCAGAAAAAGAGATAAACTTGAGAGAACCTGTAAGTGGAAAAGCTTTTTGATGTTTTGTTATTGTTCGTTGTGACAGGATTGACTTGATTCCTCTCCGCCGAACCCCCTGGGGAGTGGGAAAGAGTGACTCGAGGTGGTTTTCTGGCTTAGCGATTGAGCCGTGCAAGTAAGGAAGTGGCGGTGGACTGTTGTCTCCACACGTGGTTATCATGTTTTATGAGATTTGCCTTGCACAAGGGCCCCCACTTCGCAGCAAATCCGTTTGATGTAGCACCTCCCCGTGAGGTGTTGCAGAGCAGAATCTACATAGGGAATAGAGTGAGCCTGAGTGAGAATGAAAGAAAGAAAGAAAGAAAGAAAGAGAGAGAAAGAGAGAGGGAGGCTCAGAGAAAGAGAGAGAGAGAGAGAGAGAGAGAGAGAGAGAGAGAAAGAGAGACTCTAGAGGAGACTGCTCAGACGCGAAAAAAAGCCTCTGTGTCAAAACACACATACTGCTATTTTGTCAGAACAGATTTGCTTAAGTAAATCGCCCCTGTTTCCTCTCGGCGCATGTGTGGCATTGCAAAGCTGCCTCTGAAACTCTCCTCTCCCTTGGAAGAACAGCATGGGGTCCTTGAACAAACTGTGCCTCAATAGACAACCGAGGCATCCAAAAAATTCTCTGCTCTCCCAACAACACATAGGTTATATAGGCTTAGATACCCCAGTATGAGTGAGCAGCACTCTTTCTCCCAGAGTGATTGTGACAAAAAGCACTGTGTGCAATGACATGGGACTTTGGAGAGCGTCTGAATCACAACCAGGGCTTCACATTAGTGTTGGACTTTGACATGCTCACTTGCACTTCGGCATGACATTGCTGCTGCTTCAGTTCCTATACCATGTCTCAGGTAATGTACAGTCTGTCATACATCCTATCGTTTCAGTTACAGAGAGACTATATCTTTCTCCCCGTGAGAATGATCTCCCATATTCACACAGTTGTTTCTCCTTCTCCCTCTCTCTATCTCTCCCTCTCTCTCTCTCTCTCTCTCTCTCTCTCTCTCTCTCTCTTGTTCCTACTGTATCTACCTTTGTGATATGGAAGAGTGGCTTGTGAGACAACACATTTCCAGTCTAATCTCTCTGCCTGTGTCTGTATCTTCCACTTCTGCTCCCTCAGTCCCTGCTGGTAGAATTGGAGACGCGTTCGCTGTGACATCAATACCACCTCAAAAGCCTGGCCTCTAGTCTAGACAACATTCCTAAAGACACACCCATACACACACACACACACACACACACACACACACACACACACACACACACACCCATACACACACACACACACACACACACACACACACACACACACACACACACACACACACACACACACCAGCACACAATTTCAGGAGACCACATCAAAGATGGTTGGGAATGAAGACCACCTGAACCTGACAGCTCGTCCGTCTCCCCCCACCCCCACTCCCCCCCCCTAATTCATCTCAGTGTAACCTTGTCAGAGCTCCACAAGCAGAGACGCGTAAAAAGAAAAAGTCATCCGCTCCACAGAGATCCATTTCTCCTGGAAAATCCACGGGGCCGCTCTGTTTACCTGGAGATAACTATCTTATTTACAAAGGTGCCCAGGGTGCCATGCCAAGCCCATGCACACTGCTCCGCTCCACTCAGCCCAGCCCCACCCCCCCCCCCCCAATTGCATTTGGAGTGCTTGGGCAGAGAAAGGCCGTTTAAATTCAACCCTAAGTGAGAATGGCTTATTCACTCATGGAGCAGAACAGAAGGTAAACCTCCAAGGGATGTGTTTTGTTTTAATATTCATCTAAATATTGCTTTAAAGCTGGAGGGAGATGCAGACGCAGAGAAATGCGACTCTAACACTCTAACGTAAGACTGTAAGTAGTCGTGAGCAGAATAAAACGGTTTTGGTCACATTGATTCTCAGCATTTAGCCGTCACAACATAAACTACATCTGTGCGCTATTCAGACACATGATGCCTTTCAGATTATTGTCACTTCAGCATTAACAGCATGCAATTCATAGTTATTACATGCATATTCAATCATAATCGTTGTACCCATAAACAATTTCCACACCCATCTATGCGAGGCACTACAAACAACCGATCAAAGAGGCTCTGAACAACACTTATCAGAGAGTCCACCATGGAGAGCCAGTGCAGCACGGCACACACAAGGGACAACTTTATACCGTTCCCCACCAAGGCTACAGCCTTGGCTTGAGCAAACAAAAGTCCATCTTGTCACATGCAGAGTCCACACACACACACACACACGCACGCACGCACGCACGCACGCAGGCACGCACGCACGCACACACACACACATACACACAAATAATAATAAAAAAAGTTATCTGACCACTAGGGGGAAACCTGGCACCAACTAACGCACCTCAAGCCAAGTGAAGGTTGTGGAGGATGTGGGAGAAGGAGGGAGAGCTGGAGATAGAAAATCTAGAATACTGGTAAAGACAAGACCAAGAGGGTCTCCGTTCAGTGGTCATGTGGTTAGAAGCCTTTGCTGAATAGGCCGGCTCCATAAAGATGACCTTCCAACCAGGAATTCATCTGCGTTATCCACATCCTGACCTTGTACATTGTGTAAAAAGCTCCAGTGATACCTTTGCAACTCTGTTCTGTGAGATAGGAATGTTCATGTAGGAGTGTAGAGATGCTTTTCATATTTGGTCATTGTATTGTGTTGTTTCCTTTGGGACTCTTGCTAAGATGGTTTCTTGTTATCTTTCATAGATAAATTAAATAGGGACAAGAAGTGCACTGCAGCCCTCATTCTTTCACAGTCAGTCACCTTGACCTCTCACTCCCTTTGTCTGTGTGTTTTCATTCAGGTGTGTGTGTGTGTGCGTGTGCGTGTGTGTGTGTGTGTGTGTGCACACCGATGTGTGCCGTTGAGTGTATTAGTTGTGCTTTTTTCATTCTCAGTCTCTCTCTCTTTCTCTCTCACTCACTCTGTCTCTCTTTCTCACTCGCTCGCTCTCTGCTTCTATGACAACTCAGAGAATGACATATGGACCATTAGATTTAAGACAGCACAGGGGAGCTTAAGACGGAAGACTTTTTCTGCTGCTGCAACTACGGCTTACTGTAGCATAGCATGCAAATTGCATGCTACCTCTGCAGATGCTAGCAGCAAAATCCAGACACCATTTTAGACAAGCTGTTTGCACATGTTCTGCATGTCCTAGGCAGTCTTGTTGCACCTTAGACAAATGTGCCTTCCATCCTCCTGAATAAAATCCCACAGAGGGCAGGTCAGAGTGACCTTGGCTAGGTCCAGAGTGTGCGTGTTTTCCCCCAGATGAAATGAGGTGAAAAAAAAAGAAATGTTGCTAGCTCCCAAAACAAAGAGAAAAAGGAGGAATATCAAACCTTTGACAGCCTGAATCATGAGGTTTGTGTTTATGGTCCAGAGGAGCTCATCTATCAAAGGCTCTGCTCCTGTGGCATGTTAACCCCCCATACACCCGTCCCACCCCGCCTCCACCCCCGACACCATTACCTTTCTTTCGGAGTACATCCACTCTTTTGTTAAGGAACAGAGGGTAAAAGAAAGAACATGCTCCCATTGTGGAAATGCTTACTTGGCAAACTGTCCGTAGGTCATTCTCTGAGGAGAGAGAGAGACCATACCTTGCAACAGAAAGGAATGCTTAGGGTGTGTGTGTGTGTGTGTGTGGTAGCACACCGTGATGGACAGTTGTTTAGCTTTGCATGTTTCAAGGTTTGTTATCATGTCATTACTATTATGTAATTGCATATTATGACAATGAGGAACAATATATAAGATTTTGAAAGGTTAGTGAAATGAAGCTATATGTACTGTATGTGAGTTACTTACAGTAAACATGTACTATTTGTCTCCATAAATGTTACATTTGCATTGCTTAAATAGGCCTTTTAAATGGAGCATTTTGAAAGATCTGTATTGTTATGATTAACGTGCAGTGACATGCATGATAATGACTGTTAGCTCATGTTTATATGAAGGTCACATCAAAGCAACACTGCCAGAAAATCATACAATGCACTATTGAAACAGCAGGGCACATACTGTAGGAGTAGTCTTGTAAATGTCTTATTTGGCAGGGTTAATACTGCCCGTGTGAAATACCCATAGTTGTGCATTATTGTTAGCGTACAGTTAGATCCGTTTGAACTACTTCTTCATTTCTGAAGCATATCTCAGGACATCCCCACTCAGACTCATCGCCAGTAGTAATTTTGCTTTGAATTCTTTTATTCAAAGTGAGAGAGCAGCGAATTCATGTGTCATTGTTATTCATGACTGAGAGAATGGAGTAATGGAGCCATGGCGATATCTAACGCCACTCTCATATTGCACAGGCCGAAGTAGCTACCTGTTAATTGACCGCAAAGCCAAATGTATTGTCAGTTGTACTGTTTGACATTATACAATGCCTCAATGCCTCATGCCTCAAATGCCATGTTTTTGACTAGCAAGGTTGTTGCTAGGGCTGCAGCTATCGATTCTTTTTGGAGTCGAATATTCTAGCGATTATTTCATCAATCAATTGAGTCATACTGCATCTTTTCGGAGTACAGTGCAGTTATACTACAGTACAGTGCAGTACAGTAGTACTCACGTTTCCACAACTTCACATCATATCGACACAACATTTGTTTACAGCTGCTACAGATATGATGCTTTAATACATTAAATCAGCTAGTCAGCTGTGCTTGGCGAGCCTGATCGTTGACGTGCTGTTGTGGCACGTCAGTTCTGCTTTGCAGTGGACACATTGCGTTTCTTTTCTAAGCTTGAAATGATCGCAAAATTGAGATGAATCTAAGACATTCTCTGCCTTTTACAGACGGTTTCTTGGCTCATCGCCCCAATTTAATTTTCAAAGTGGTGTGCATGTCAGTGAAACAATAATCCCTGATATGAGCAGGCCACATAACGTGCCACGTAACGCAAGTGATAGGAATTAAACGAAGCCTCGAGGCAAATAATTTGCCTCGATCATTCTTTGTAATCGAGTTATTTGAGTTACTCGAGTAATCGTTTCAGCCCTAGTAGTTGCAGTCATTAATATGCACGAAACACAATATTGTTGCAAGCTCAGCAGCCAAATTGACATCTGTAGCACGTGGGGCTTGTATGTGTGTGTGTGTATGTGTGTGTGTGTGTGTGTGTGTGTGTGTGTGTGTGTGTTTGTGTGTGTGTGTGTGTGTGTGTGTGTGTGTGTGTGTGTACTGTGTTGATCCCCCTTCAGCACCACCCTTCTCTGTCTCCTCATCTCGCTCCTCGTATTCCTCCTGCCACGTTGCACCTGAGATTCCAGCTGTGCTGTTTGCGTGTGTTGCCTGTCACCATCGTTAAAAGCATCAACGGGGGGCGATGGGGGATCTGGGGTGGGGTGGGTGGGGGCGCCCGCTGAATAATGCATGGTGAAGCTGCGCCACGTGCGCTCGTGCCCGCACCCCTGCCAGTGAACACCTGGGCGGCGTCTGGGCTGTGACACCATCAGCGGCAGCAGCCTGAGGAAGATGGGTACTGGCTGGCCCTCTGATCCCCTCTTAGCTTATGATAACAGAGGGGGCAGGGTGCCAGCGTGTGTGTGTGTGTGTGTGTGTGTGTGTGTGTGTGTGTGTGTGTGTGCGTGTGTGTTTGTGTGTGTGGGTTTGTGTGGCAAGGGGGCACAGGCTCCGGGGCACGACTGTCATCGGCACGCTGGGTGGTGGCGTGGGTGTGAGAGCTGATGGCACACAGCAGGTGTTTTTATCTCTCCTGCGCGTGTGTGTGTGTGAGTGTGTGTGTGTGAGAGAGGGTTTCTTTGAGTGTAATTTTGTTTTTCCCCCTCCCCTTAAGAGTATTGTCAGCAGCATATTGCTCTAATTGTTTAATCTGACTTCAGTATTGTGGCGGTCTGCTTTGCTCAAAATGTTGTTGTTTTTAATTACTTTATTCTTGGGTCAGTTGAGATCAGATCGACTGTGGAGATATTTTGAATAAAACCCTAATTGCTTTTAAACCTGAAAGCCATCTCAATTCAGCAATGTCAATGGGGCACAAATTAAATTCCTATTGTTTGATTCAACTGTTTTGTCTACTGTGGAGACCTGGCCTGAAGAGACTTCTTAAGTCTTAATTTCCACAATGATAACAAGTCTGGAAAGGCTTAATAAAGATCAGTTAAGACCCCATTTTTGTACTCATCAGTGTGCAAGCTGTAATGTGTAAGTAATGATGAGCAGGTAAATGACGAAGAGTATTTTCATTTGAAACGAGACTATAGAATAGTTGCTGTTAACTTTGGCCTCATACCAGAAGAGGTATAAACAACATCATGGTTACTGCTTCCTGCCATTGTCTCCGCGTGTGTGAGCAGGTGTCTAGCGGATTCACTGATAACTTTCAATATCATTTGAATTGACACTCATTAGCTAGCCCCGCTGCCCCGTCCCAATTGGAAATCCAATCCAATAGTCCCAGACCACAACCAATAGGGAATATGAATGTGAATGTGTCGCACACCCTGGCCTGGAGCACCTCATGAGTCTCTGGGTAATAGAGCCATAGCTGTGGTCATTTCCCCTCCCGCGACGTACACTTTCTGCTTAGGACAGCATAAACAGCCTCTGAGCCAGAAGCTGGTCTCAGAACAGCATTACAAGATGGTGGGAATGATTACAGTTAATGGATTTCTCTCAGTCTCTGTGTTGTGCGCGGAGACGCCAGACGGCTTTCTAGACCAGATCGCCCCTGGGCATCTGCCTATTCTCTGTTTGCCCACCTGTCCTGTCAGTTGGTGGTGTTGTGGCGGTCTAAACATTGAGAAAAGGGAATTATCTCAGGTTCATAAAAGCACTATAACGCTGTCAAATGATTGTATCAAAGTAATATAATACTGTCCACATAATGTAATGGTATGGTACGTATGGAATTCCTTTGCTGGCTGTACTAAAAAGTGGTCATTTGTATTTAATGAATAAAGCAGCACAGTACTCAGTAGAGTGTTAACGTCTCTGGTTCTGTTGTTTCTGAGTTAGATTGCATGATCTGGCAGTGTCCGAGGAATTGGATTGGATTGGAGTCTATTCGTGCATGGAGCATGACATTCATTTGTTAAGCATGTGAGGTCCCTCAGCACGCCGTCATGCTGCAGCCTCTTCTCTCAGAGCCTTCGCAGAAGCATTAAGGGCACACCTGCACTCATCCGTCAAACAATGAACGGCAAAAATTGTGCCTGACTGTGCCAGCGAATGTTAATTTGGTTCAAAAAACACACCAACCCCTCCAAATTCGCCTAATCCTGTTTAAGTAGCCACGGCTAAGATGGTGCACCAGGTGTTTCGCTGCACGCCATCCCCCGTGACGAGGTGAGAACAAACAAACACCCCGCTGCTGATCACCTGCCCACAAAAGGCATTTGTCTTTTTAAACCAAATAAACCAAAAGAGAACAAACAAAGGCAGACAACAACAAAACAAAACAACATAAGCCACTGCAGCAGCAGCAAGCGCACAGATGCAAGTGCATGGTTGCACATGTGTTGTCTAGGGCGTCATTGAGTGAAGGCAAGTGAGGATTGTTCGCCACACACATCTTGTGTGTTCACGCTCTCTAATTGAATTTCCCGTTGCCCTGGTGCCAGCAGACAAACACCCACGAGGAGGAGGGGATTTTATTTGTTTGTGTGTGTGTGCGTGTGTGTGCGTGTGTGTGTGTGTGTGTGTGTGTGTGTGTGTGTGTGCAAGGGGAACATGTCCACAAGTGTCTCTTCATTCACTAATTACACGCCAGCCAGACGTCAGGGAACTGGAGGATCTGTGTGCCACAGAGTGGAGAGGGTTGGATGTAGGGACGAACCTGGTGAGACATGCACTAGAAGGATGACAGAGGACAGAGGTCCAATAAATATACCTTTCATTTTCTTGACCTTATACGGTTCTTAAGGTCAAGAAAACAAAAAAGAGAAAGAAAGAAAGAAAGAAGAAGTATTTCCAAACCAGACATTCAAGAACTCAAATAGCCAAACCAATCTCAAACTTGCAATCTGTTCAAACTCAAAGAAAGGACACTGTTGGATTTATTTGCACCATGTGAAGCGATCTGGTGATGCTTGTTTGTAGTCTCCGCCATGGAAAAGTCTCCCTGCTTTGCAACTTCCTAAGCATCTCATTGCATAGGGATCTAGAGCAGTGAGCTTATATAACATTATAGACTCCTTCTCCATCTCACCTTCTCAATTCCTGTCTGTATTCCTGTGCACCTCATAACGCTCCCTGGGGAGAGGAGAGAGAGGGAGAGAGAAAGAGTGTCTGTCACGAACAAGGACTTGTTGTGGAGTACAGAGAGGGTCCAATCATGGCAGTCCAATTTCTGCATATGCGCTGGTGAAACGAGCACAATCTATCATGTCGAAATCCCCCCCCCCCCCACCCCCATGGAAAATGACCTCTCATGTCACCCATTACGCAATAATGAAAACAGAAAAGCCAATGATCAGATAACAAGGCGGACTACAGCTCTCAGAACGCTCCAAGACGAGAGCGATAACAAAAAAATCCTTGAGCAGTACACCTTATGCAGAAGGGCAAAAGGCGAGAAATTCATCATTGCTCTGAGCTGATTCACTTCATGCGCGTTAATCAATACTTTCAATACTACTGCGCATGACATATCTCGGGTGCCAAGTCTCCCAGGAGCAAGGGGGGAAAATCTGCACTTACATCCTGTGGAGTCCCATCCCATACACATGATCTGTCCATAGTGGCTATGCGTCGACTTTTCTGTATAGCCATTCATTGCGGCCGTTTGAAAAAAAAAAAAAAAAAAAGCCTAAGAAGATGCTAGAGCAGCAAGCTATTTACAATTGGCCAATTGGAATACTAAGATTGGATAGATGTTTAAAAAATCTTGTGCCAGAGATGCAATCAACTATTTGATTGGCTTGCTCGCTGGGTATTCCACACAGATTACCTTGCTCGCTGGAGTGGAATACCGCACAGAAGACCCGCTTCTGTTAACCTTTCAGGTGAGCCTGAGACACATACACTATGAAGACTCGAACGTTGTCACAAGCCCATGTGAGTTGGGTACCTAAACGTGCTCACTGAAGTGGCAGGAGGAGGAGGGCAGAGAGAGAGAGAGACCAGCGAGAGACGTTTAATGGCCACGCGCTCCTATTACTGAAACCGCGGTCAGGCATGGTGGTCATTAAGCACAGAGGGTTAAATTGCTGTAATCTTGGGTGCTTTGACCGGTTCACTGACCTCTAAATGGTAATCTGAGGCAGGGAATGGATGAGAGTGAGGCCTGTGTTTCCATGGAACCATTTACTGTCCATTCATTGGCTCTCTTGTCAATTGCAAGTGACGGTCTTTATTACCAAAAACGCTTAACATGTGCTATGATCGTAGGTGTCACCAAAGAACTGTGAATGTGAAAAGTGACCCGTGGCAATTAAATATATTACAACAGCATGTGTGATTATGATATGGGTGACAATCGGGGCAATATTTTGTAATGTTACGTAATTGCATATGTCAGCTTTGTGAACCATCTCATTTAACAAGCATTTGTACATTATACATTCCAAAAGGTGCATATGGTTGTTAAAACCAATTATACAGCCAGGTAGGCATTTTATCATTCTACTGTCTTTAATTGGTTCACTGGTACATATCAGTTTAGACAATTGCTTCTGTCCTTAACTCCATTTTCTCCATAGACTGAAAAGACTGAAAAGTGAAGGCTGTTCGATGGCAGCGTACTCTAAAACTTTTTAATGATTCCCCCCCCTCCCTATACATGCACGTTATGCGACTCGGCTGAAGAACTCAGGCAAAGGCACCAGTGTTTTTTGTTTACTCTCACATTACGGGGGAAACTGAATTGCAGCACTTTCCTGAGGTTATGCTTCTCCCAGTATCGCGAGTGAAAAATTGGGAGACATTTTTAAAGCACAAAAGTGTGAATCGAAATGGGACCTTTTAACTTCCAATGCTGCAAACCCACTAGAGCTTCTCGACAAGGAAAGGCTTGATTGGTGAGTCTCTCCCCCAAAGGGCAGTTTTATCAAAAACTTTTGCTCCTTACCCAGAACTCAGAACCTTTTTTGAGTTCATTGGGGTGAGAAAAAAAATCACAAAATGTCGTCTAAATGAACCAAAAGATTTCATGAGCTTCTAATTTGAAGAAATCTTTCCCTGTGGTGAAATGATAATAAGTATGCTGACCACTCATCTAATGACATAATGACTTCCC
This sequence comes from Sardina pilchardus, assembly GCF_963854185.1. Classification (NCBI taxonomy): domain Eukaryota; kingdom Metazoa; phylum Chordata; class Actinopteri; order Clupeiformes; family Clupeidae; genus Sardina; species Sardina pilchardus. Next base: position 2,737,452 of record NC_085013.1, read on the forward strand.
AGGAGGACAAAGTGCCTCCTGCTTCTACTCTTTGTCTCTTTTCTCGCCTTCTCTGAAGTACAATGGAGAACATATTCCGCTCCCTGGCTATATAGTAATTGATATCCTTATCTGATTTCTTTTTGATGGATGGCTTTTTCAGCAGGAAAACCTCTGGGGAGCTGGGGAAACAATATAGATCCAGGACGGCTCATTGTGCAGGGCTGTTTTTGTTCCAGCCAGCCAGCCAGTCCCCCCTTTCAATGCAATTAGACGCGCCAGACACTGTTGTATAAAGGTACAGCGTGCCTAGCCTGGAGCGCAGCGTCGCACCTGTTTGACTGTAAAAAATGAACCTGCCTTGACCTGACCTGTTTGCTTTGGAGATGAAGGTGAAGATGAAGCAAATGTATGAGATAGATTGATAGAGCCTACTGTATATACCCTGTTTGTGACCTTCCATGGCAAAATCAGTTGGAAGTAGCAAGACGCTGTTTTGAGATACACAGGGATGCGTTAAAAATGATGGAATTGTACATTTTCAAATTATTGCACAGAGTAATGTCTAAACTTTCATGTCAGTATTTTCTAATCATCATCACAACTACACAAAAACAAAGCAACAGTTTCCTTGATTTGAACTTGATAAACTGAACAATAGTTGCCATGGCAGTAACACTAACATTACTGTTGGAGATGTTTTATAAGTACATGACGCCAGCAGACATGACATGTTTCTGACAGTCAATTAAAGTACACTAACATCTATCCTCAGCATAGAAGTGTTGAACAAAGGAACAGATAGCACCATACTGGCAGCAAACTTTACATGCATTTGTTCAGTTCTGACTTTTCGTGGCATGTACAATCCGAACACTTTCAATGCCCTTTTCTCAGTGGGATGTAAGTCATACTCTTAATTAAGGGGTCATTTGAAAGTGCACACATTGTGCTTGTACTTGCATACATTGTGCTATAACTTTACTCGGGAGACTGGTTTCACCGTGGAGGGTCACATTTATCGTAGTGGGAGGTATTACCATGGTCTCTCAAATATATTGTTCTCACCCATAATGAAGGCTTTACTGTACATGCTACTTAGCCTATAATCATTGACTATTGGCTTGCCTCAGAGATGAATACCAAATCAATGCTCTTAAGGGGCAAATCACAATGCAGACCAATTTCCGTTGGTAAATGTGGGATGAATTTGTGTTTCTATGCACCCACTAAATTTGTTTGAGTTTATTCACAATACCACTTCAAACATTACAATAACGCAGTAGGGGTACAGAATCAAATGGGTAGAGTGAATGGGCCCCCCCAAGGAAGCTAGGAAAGCTTATACTGTTGGTGGGTGCCCATGGTTCATGTCTTTATTATTGCGTCTTTCTAACCGCAGATCCATAGAATAATCAGTTGAGACTAATTATAACCTGTTCTCTCTAGTTCCATGCTAACGTGGAATCCTTCTCAGTGGATGGTGGATGACTAACTACACAAGGGTTATTTAAGCAAGTAGCATATGCATTAATGATTCATGCTCTGATTCACAATATGCCAGCTCTGATTCCTTCTCACTCCCACACACACTATATAAATACACAGACACACATACACAGACAGACAGACAGACACGCACACACACGCGCACACACACACAGACACACACGCACACGCACACGCACACGCACACGCACACACACACACACACACACACACACACACACACACACACACACACACACACAGAGAGAGAGAGAGAGAGACTCTGTGAGACTGTCAGACATCCATGATGCCTGCAAAGTTCTGTTTCATCTCTCCTTTGCTTTGAATAGTGTGAAGAAGGGGCCTCTCCTCAGCTCTCCTCCTCTGGCATTCACTTTCATGGGGGAGTCAGATCGTCAAAAAACTTCACGGCAATCAGAGCAAACAAGTCACAGGTAGAAACAACAGCCGGTGGTTTCAAGGACCAGTATTAGCTGGTGCCTGGTATGTTTTTGTCTGGCCGTTTTTTCATCAGTTACGTTATTTTCAGTGGTATAAAGAAGGGAAATGGCATTGACTTATTTTACGAGGAAAGCTGCTCTTTGTGTTTGTCCTTGCACAACAACAGTCTCGAGCCTGAAGTGATTGTATGGAAAGCCTGAGATTACTTTTTTTGTGCACCATGTGAAGCCCCTAGCTGGTAATAAAAGGATAAAGACATAAAATAGCTCAACAGAAACAGCGGCATCAACTTGAATTCTTTTCGTCCCTCGGGGGGGATCCTGTTTTGATTCCGATTCACACTCCTCAGTTCTAATTGGCAACATTACGGCTTGTTTACACAATAAACTGAATTTAACAAAGCTGCTTTTTATTTTACAAGACGAGTGCTCTCTGCTGTATTTCACAGTTGGAAGTGAGTGGGTAGGATGATAGGAAAACACTGCACTATGATATAGCACATTAACTTAAATGCACTCGGAGATAAAGGGGAGCTGTGGCCGGGACAATGTGAGAAAGCCAGCAGCGCGTCTTCAAAAATGGCTGCTAGCATCTGGAGGAGAGACCACGGCAAGCACATTGTCTGCCCTTCCTGGCACACTCTGAGATATAGTCGTGCCAAAAGCCGGCTTTTTAAACAAGTGGCGTCCCCTGTGTGCAGGGGCCGTGTTGCACATGACTCCTTGATAATAAACGACCTTGACATTTCAGTATATTACCCGATGCAATGAATCAATGGGAGAATTGAGTCACATTTCAATGTAGCGTGCGAAGAGACCTGAGGACTTTCCCCCCTGGAGTCAGTGCCCTCATCTGTTTCTGTCTTAACCCCTCCATCATCGCTCCGAGTATGAGCCTCTCCCTCTCCCTCTCTCTCTCTCTCTCTCCCTCTCTCTCTTTCCTCTCTCTCTTCCTCTGTTACCTAGATTAGACGGGCTGCACACGTTTATGTTCAATGGAGATAAAAGGCAGCAAGAGGGAGACAAAGGGTCAACTCATTCTGTCACTTCTGTCCATGTCTAGTGCTGCCAGCCCACAAAGGAATATCTATTTACTCATTTGCGTATCAAATGAAAAAGAGAAAAGAAAATGGAGCGGTGGTTTGTGGGAGCGAAAGTGAGACAGATAGATAGATAGGTAGATAGAGGAGAGAGAGAGAGAGAGAGAGAGAGAGAGAGAGAGAGAGAGAGAGAGAGAGAGAGAGACGGGGTTATTTTCCTCTTTGTTTTCACCTGGAGCCAGCTGGGAGGGGGTGACGGTATAGATGGCCGCAGGGGGAATAGAGAATAAGGAGGCTGGCAGTATAGAGAGAGGCAGGGAGCCATAGCGGACGAAGACACAAGGCTGCATAATGCAGGCGATGAATAAGCAAACGCGTAAATCGATGAAATCAGCCCCTCATTCCCTTTATGGGCCTTGTCGTAAAGCCATCATTTAGGATTTGTGTTGGCATAAACAATCTGCATCGCCATTTTAATACCCAAACCTGGGGTTGCTAGGGGGACCCATATCGCTGAGGTGATTTTTAGTGAGTGACCTTTAATTTAGAGGCTGTCAATTTATTCAAATTTAAAGAAAAACAAACTCGCAGACCAATTGCGTGCCGACATGGTGAGGGTTCTTGAGCCCACCAGAAATAGCTTTAGCAGTGTTGGTCATTTAGGTTGAAGTGGCTATTGGAGGTTATTACTGATGGACTGAGCTTTCCTCTCGACTTTATGACTAGATCAACCCACACAGAGGTGAGAGCTCCAATTGGTTTTTGTGGTGATAGAAAAGAGAGAAGATTTCTGAAGAAGGGGGGGAGAGATAGCCTGGGTGAACCTGTACAAACCAGTTAGCACATTTGAGTTTGCTCCGCAGGTCTATCTGGAAATGATGCAATAGACGCCCGTTATTTGATGACAGATAAAGCAGTGCATTCAACACAACCAGGGGCTGCACTGATGACAACAGGGTTAGATTTGGGTGTATATTTTCTTTAGAATTGAGTAAACAACTGTATTTAAAACCTTTATTTATAGGAAAGATATGATTTGGTAAAAGTTTAATACATGTTTTTCTTTTCACAAAGTTTTATTTCACTGCTGATTATGCCACTGGAAGTCGTAAGTCAGTGAAGCATTATCAGACCCATGGAAGTAGAAAAAGCAAAGGAAACAGCTGAAATGGCATAGTGTGAGCTGTATGTTGGTGAGAGAAAAGGGAAGACACTTCAGATTCATCTGAAAAAGCTTTAGATTTGAGAGTTTGTTTCTGAATGACTTATTTACACTAAGTTTTAAAATCAAGTCATTGACATTGTCAAGACATTGGCCTCCATAGTTGAACGCAGGATACTCAGAAGTCAAGTCAAGTCAATGGCTAATTCTGTGAGAAAACTAACATCTCTTGAGTCACTGTATTCAACTTTCACTACCGGCCACAAAGCAACAATACAATAATAAGTCGAGATCTCAGGAATTTGTCTGTTTGTTTTCTTTGCTTCTTTACTCCAACACTTACATATTGGTTGTGGGAAGAGAAAGTGCCTTCGGTGTGGTCTCTGGTCCCAGGTGATGGTCTCTGCCCAAACCTCTTCAGTGAGGTGGATGTTTATGAAGTGCTGGGCGACCGTGTGGGGACTAGGAGTTATGAAGAGCATAAAAGTCGTCTGAGACAGGTGGCCAGCGGAGATGAAAACCCGAGTCCTTGGAGCAAAGAAATGACCCGACATAGTTTAAGAAATGTCAGCCAGACTTATGACGTGGTCAAGAGGGCTTTGTCTCCGTTTCTTTCCCGCATCCTTATTCCACACGGTCAAGTACACTGGTGTCTATTATGGGAAAATATGATGGGTGAAAGCAGACATCTTAAATAATATGTCATGGAAAATTCCAGAAGTGCCACTTCTTTCAGTTCATTCATCTTATGACAAAAGGTATATGGAGGCAGTGTATGAATGTCACAAGAAATCTATGCAGCCAACTAAATTCTCTAAAAACACAATCTTTATGAAATCTGAAATTCCATAAAGATTTAATTCAGATAACTGTCTGATAACTGATAACTGATAAGTCTCTGAGTGGTCATTCAGGATTTCAAAACAGCTCATCAAACAGCCCACTTTCAGAAAAAAAGAGACTGAGAAAGAGGAGATGTGAGGTAAAGGAATGGAGCTCATTTAGGCCAGTTCGATGTAGGATGGGGTGGGGTGGGGGACAGGGGCGAGGAGTCATTCATCTTAAACGTTACCCCTGGCAACATGATGGACAGGTGGCCGGCTGGTGGCTGTTTCTCAGAGATAATGGGAGCTCACCTGCAAAGGATCATGGGTGTCCTCCTTACTCACAGCTGCTCATCAGGGAGGTCATGGACCTTTCGGAGGGGGAGAAAAAAATAAATAATTAAGTCAAATGTTAGTTTCCTGAGAGGATCACGGCAGAGTTTTCAAATTGATTGGGTAAGTGGGTGAGAGCGTCTGCCAAGTGCTGCTAGCGGGCTAACACACCGAGGCTGGCTTGACGAGTATAAGGACGGACATGGGCAACCTCACACCCTCTCCCTACGGCCAGCATTTGAAAGCTTTAAAGGGATCTGATCGATATTGAAAATATAATTCGGGGTGCTCAAGTATAGGAAGTGGTTTGGTGAGGGGGATGAGAGAAGAAAGGTGATGAAGAGAGGGCACCTATTGAAGAATGGCCGGAGCATGATGCTGTGTGATTGAAGTTCTAATGGCAGGTGTCTGAACTTTGATCTGTCAGCCAGACCCATGGAAGTAGAATGAGCAGAGGGTACAGCTGACTGCTGGAGCTATGGCGGGGTGTGAGCTAAAAGAGAGAAAAAGGAAGAAGCTTCAGATTCACCTAAAACATGAGTATGTCACTGAGAGTATGTCAGTGAATACATTCTTTGTATAAGTTTTAAAATCAAATCAGCCATTTGCCTCCATATTTAGTAGGATGCAGGATATTCAGTAGCTTCAGGACTGGCTATTTTACTCCAAGACCAGCCTCCACTATTGTCAAATTATTTATGTTTATGCAAGTCAAGTCGATGACTAATTCTGTGAGAAAGCTAACATCTCTAACATTAATCCTAAAGTCACTGAGTCCAACTGTCACTACCGGTCTTGCATTTGAGAGCAACACCACAAACCATTGTCTTCTTGGTGCATAAATGTATGTTGGAATGCAACAGCTATACTATGGATGTATAGGCTATACATCCATGTTGTAAGTCGCTTTGTTAAAAAGCGTCAGCCTAATGTAATGGTATTCTGCATTTTTTTACAAAAATACTTTTTACAAAATACTTGCTCATTCCAGATGATTCGGACTCTGTGGAGTTGTCCAGGCCCATAAGCACTACTATGTCTGCTCTCAGCCTCACTGTAATGTAGCATTAACATCCACCAAGAAGATAGGAACCTTTTCAGCCATAAAATAGTAACAACCCATCTCCACCTAATTAAATAGGATTTGACCCTGGCCTGCGCTGCATGTTAGATCACTGGGGAAGGACTAGAGCGTTCAGTAATATATTTTCGAAATTGACATTCAAAGGTGGCATCCTGGGAACTTTTTTCCCCCCACATTCTTACACAAGTGTCCTTGAAGTCATGTGTGCTCCTCTACTGACTACATATCTGACATGACAAGCCCCAGCAGTGGTGAACAGAAACAGAGCTAAAATGCATTGAGAATAGAGATGGGGCTAAAACAACACTCCTGTAATTCTCCTTGCTGTCACATTATACGTGTGAAGAGCTGATGTACTAAGACATTAGCGTCTGTTTCAGGCTTTATTTGCGCCTTAAAACATCTCATTGTTATGTACGAACAGACTGCACATTTTTTTTTGCCAGGAGAGCTGTCAGGCAAGCTGCTCTTTCCTTACTCCTGCATGTACTCTATGGGAGGAAAAACATTGGATGAGATATCCTTAGAGCAAGCGATTTATTAGGTATTTCAGTCTATGTATGAAAACAGTGCTTGTCTGTAAAAGTAGGTGTAATCCAGATTACGATTAAATGCATCAGTGGGAGAAACTTTCAGAAATGACAGTGTTCAGAGCACCAGTTCAGCTGGCAGCTTTTTTTTGGTGTACCTTTTAATGTCTCTCTTTCACATCACACACATCCCTATGCCAGCTACACTAATAATGTCATTATCTTGCTGTTTGTTGACATCTAATTACCATGTATTGCATAATTTCATTATCGTGCGGCACATTTGATTCCTTTTAACGCTGTCGCAGGTTGACTCCATTCCACTGCACGAGTGATTGAATGATACCTCTCAGTTGTGGGCACCACAAATTAATGTTGGTGGATGGTAACGAGTGTTGCTGTTTACCTGATGAAGTGATTGCTTAGTACTGTAAATCAAACTTGAAATGACAAGGCGCAGCATGCACTTTCTGCAGAGTTACAAAGGCACTAATTACGCTTCCTTTGTGCACATGCCTCTGTGAGAGTTTTTTTTTAGCACATAGATAGCATTGTGGATACATTGGTCTTTTAAGCTCTCTCTCTCTCTCTGTTCATTAACATGGAAGACCAAAAGTGTGTGTGTGGGAGTGTGAGGAGAGAATCAAAACAGAGAGGGAAGTTTCGAGGAGAGGTTGCGGCTCCTACCCACACATAAAGAAAGCCGGGGATATTCCTAATTATCACGGTATCACTACACACTTTTTAGTTTTCACTCTTGGCAGGAGTGCAGCGTTGCGCCGAATGTTGTCTCAGCCTCTGATCTTCTCTGTGGGTTCGACTTGAATATTCAAGTGTGTTAGACACCAGGCAGCAGCTGCAGTTTTGGGCATGAACATTAAAGAACTTTCTGTCGCTTCGTTCCTGAATTCTCTCCATTCATGGCTGTAGCCATAGAGTGAATTATCACCTCCAGAGCTTCTTGTTTCATTATTCATCAGGTGTTGTTATCAGGATTTCACATTATATGTCAAACTTTCCATTAGACTCAGCCTTACAGTCTCTGATGACACAGAGTGACTTGTGTTAGAAATGCTGTGTGTTGAGTGTGGAGTGTTCTATAGTGAAGCGATTCCCTCTACTTCAATAGAACCGCTGTAAGCGTGACCCTTGACCTTTCCCCAACCACGATTTCCCTCCGAAACTCCTGATTAATTCAGCACCTGGACACTGTACAAAGGAGAACAGGCAGACAAAGAATACCAGTAATGCGTTTGGTGAATACTCTTAAGACCGCGATGCAGGAGTGTTTAAAAAATGCATGACTTTATTGTGTTGGAGGAGCCGCGGAGAAAGGAGTTGGTAGTGGCAGAGGGGATGCGGAGCAGGAGCAGGAGCAGGAGCAGAAGCAGAAGCGAAGGAACGGCTTTTTGGTTCTAAAATAAGGCGCTCAAGTACAAAGGTTGACTGACCCACTTTACAGGGTGTTACACAACAACATATTTATTGCAGCTGCTGGCTGGATCTCTCTCTCTATCCCGGTCTCTCTCTCTCTCTCCCTCCTTCCCTCTCTCCCTCTCTCTCTCTCCCTCTCATTCTTTTCCTTTCTGTCTCTTTCTCTCGGAGCCTGCCGGTATTGGAGCACTGAGATGAATGTCCTTGATAAAGCTATCTCTCTTCAAGAGAGCATGGGGCCCTTTTTTAAAAGCCGGCGGAGTTGATTTCTCCCAACCCCCTTCACCGTTCTCCCACAACAACCACCACCCCACCTCCTCGGCCTCCACCCCACCTCCTCAGCCTCCACCCTCCCTCACTCCCTCCGTTAAGGGGTATGTCAGAATTAACCGGCATGGATAGAACGGTGTTGAGAGGCGATAAGACTCCAGTCACTTTTGATGGATATCAGCTTCTCTCGGGCAGAGAGTCCAGGGGGGTGATCGGACAGACGAGATCTGCCCATCACACATCGTCGGTGGACGGGAGCTTCTGGACAGCGAGGACTGATCTCTCGGTAAAGGAATCACACGTGGGCTTTAAGACTGCCCATAAACACCTCTCGCTCCTTGACATCACTCGTTTTCTATCTGTCTATTTGCCTTTGTGTTCTTACTATTCTCAGCAAAGCGAGTGCAGTTTCATAACGTGACGTACTGTAAGCCCTTTAGGGCACATTGAACAATACACATAACAGCGTAGACATGGATATACATATTCAGCAGCCCATAACATCTGACTGTCATAAAAAGACACTAACAGCAAACATTTACCGAGCAATTTTTTCACCAAGTACTTATCTTGATGTTATGTAATTCCCCGACACAGTTTACGGGTGAGAAAATCTTCCAGGGACATGATTATAGGAGTAATATATGGCTATGTAAAACATTACAACGATGCTAACGTGCTTGGTGAATGTGCGTAAGAATGCATGACGAATGCAGTTTTATAATGTGTCAGACTATGCATTATGCATATTACAGTGAGATTTCCCAGACCACGTATCTCTCGTTTTATGACAACATGCCAAGAGTGCAATCAAACCCAGCATTTGTGGCTCGTGTGCATCTCCGCACGCGTCATATTGCTGATGTGGAATAAACTGGCAAGGTTTTTTTTTTTTTTTTCGGTTGTCGCGTTCACTACAGTCCCGGAGGGGCAGTGCGGAGCGACACCGTGCCGGACCTGCGCAGCCAGCAGAAAAACACCGGGGATCGACTGGCCCGACCTCTCAGGCCCGGACCGGGTCGAAGCAGGCCGGGTCAAGAGCCGGGCGCAGATGGTGCCGGTATAGCACTCAAGGGGCCGGCCCTGATTAGCGCTGCTGACGCCACGGTGACTAAACCACGACGATCGGAGTAAAAATAACCGAGCGATCGAGGACAGCGAGATGCCTGCAGGCATATGCAAGTGGTGGAGTAGAACAGAGATGAACAAAACACACACCATGTTTAGTGGTGTTCACATTCTGGAGTGTATCAGATCAGTAGAATGGACGTGCTATTGTCATTGATGATCATTTGACATTTATCAGTTTAGATGATTATGAACTGAAAGTATCTGCAACATGTCTCATCACATTCTTTTGGAGCGAGAATGGTGAAAACTGTCAGTGTATCTACTGTATGTTACAAAAACTTTTCAGTTTGTCAAATAGGATGAACAGAAGAATTCTCAGAGTTGCAGCCCAACATATCTCCTCCATTCGTCTGCTCATGCCCCCTCCTCTCTCTCCTTCTCTCTCTCTCACTCTCTCTCTCTCTCTCTCACTCACTCACACACACACACAGACACTGTCACACTGATTATTCGACACAACTGGGACACATGTGTGAGATCTCTTTACTTGTTGTTGGCAAAATAAGCACAGTGTTTGCAGGTAAGACCCCTAGAGAGTATCAGACACTGTCTCACATGTAAGTATTTTAAGACAAAGAACTCACAGTACCGTATCCCAGTTTGTGCATTTGGGAAATAAAGGCATTCCACACTCAATGGCTGAATATTGAGAAATGATGGTCTGGAAAAGATTTTTTAATATGCAAATATGGGACAACTTCTAATGAAATATTCAGTGAAAATTCCAAGTGAGACGCTCATTATCATAAACAAGGCTGAATGGTAACTGATTGCAAAAGAGACATCTCATTTCTCATTCCACATTTTTTTTTTAAAAACTGTTTATGTTTCAAATAGCTATCTCACTTTGCCATGTCACAGCAGGGGTCCAGAGCAATGTATTAAAAGGCAATACATCTGAAAAAGAATCAGACAAAAAGACTTGAAACACACATTGATGAAACTCAGAGTAAATGACATAAAAGCACCCAGACTGGATCGAGGCTGTAGCGAAAGCCCCTAAATATTTACAGAGTTGTCTTTTAAGCCTGTTTCCCTCACCCCATGCATTATTCATGATTATGCAAAGTAAACATTGATTCAAGATGAAAAGGTGGTGGTGCTGGTGTGTTTGGGTCTGTGTGTGTGTGTGTGTGTGTGTGTGTGTGTGTGTGCGTGTGCGTGTGCGTGCGCGTGTGTGTGTGTGTGTGTGTGTGTGTGAGTTGGAGAGGGTGGAGGTGGTAGAGGGAGGGGGGGGGGGGGGCATATAAGACTCCAGCAAGAGCTCTGTGCTATTTTGGTCCCGCTATACCCCTAGCCTGCGCGCTGCCCCAGATGAGTTCCCACTTCCAGCACCTCAGGTGCCCCCATCCTCGGAGGTGATGGACGGGGCCAAAGTTGCTGACGGCGTGCGTTTTCATCTGAGGAAGATTCCCCCTGATGGCCTCTCCCCTCCTCTTCTTCCTCCTCCTCGTGTGTGTGTGTGTGTGTGTGTGTGTCTGCTTCTCTTCTTCACTGTGTTGTAGTCGTGCTTCCTGCCCATGTCGACTCCATGGGGTTTTGTACTGAGGCGCAAACATAATGGCATGTTGTTAGAACAAGACGCTTTACAGTACGTCAAGCTATCGGCTGTACTGTAGTGTTTACAGCAGGCTAGGCTTTTGATGTTGTTATTGTTTTTCTGTTTTGATGTGGAATGACGATTAGGATGAAGTCATTGCTCAGATGTAGAGTGAAGTCGAATGAATGTTATCACCAGAAAGGAGGGTAATAAGTGATTTTGAAATAAACACTCTATTTGATTTGATGTTTTTAGATGTCAATAGAGCTTACATGTCAACAAAGTGATTTGTTGTTGTTGGATGTCTTTTGAGTTTTTCCCTCCATTATTATTCCAGCATCGACAGAAGTCAGCCCATTGGAAATACAGTCTGCAGAAAATTGTGTCTAGGTATTATAAACTATACATCATTCTGATGCACAATTTAGAAACACTCAACAGATGTTTCATCCTGGTTTGAAAGAGCACAGCCTCTCTTTCTCCCAATAATGTACTCCCCACTCTCTCTTTCTCTCTCTCTCTCTCTCTCTCTCTCTCTCTTTCTCTCTCTCTTTCTCTCTAATTTCATTTATCTTTCCCTTCACTCCCATCAGCCATACCAGCATTGATGCACGGATAGATAGATAGAGCGATAGATAGATAGATACTGTACATGGACATAGATAGATAGATAGATAGATAGATAGATAGATAGATATACAGGGTTTGTGAGAGGATAGTAACAAAGGCAGGAACTAAAACAGTCTCTAATCTCTAGTCCATTTAAACCTCACAAAATTGAATAGGACTGAAAAAGAGAGAGAGAGGGAGAGAGAGAGAGAGAGAGAGTAAAATGCAGTCTATTCCATCACTTTCTTGCATAAATAATGGGAATGGGCTTTGTGATTTCAGACAGAGTAGCTTGGCCCCCTGAGGAAGTGAAGAGTGGACAATGGTATTATTTTTGGGGTGCTCTCCAAGCATTTTTCTTACAATCTCTCTCCCGAGATGGTCTGAAATAGTTTGTCTGGTGCACATCCATCACTGAAACGATGGCAGATGGTGCCTCATGCACTGTACACTGATGCATACGTTGATGGATTAGTGACATGCTATGGATGGGTTACAATGGCAGTTCACTAGAAACATAAAGGGATTTGCTGCGTCGAAGAACACTTCAGTCATTCCCCTGGCGCCTGCATTTCTCAGAGAAGACTGAGTGTGGATTGTGAAGTGCCTGCTTCTCTGCCTCTGGATGTACAGTACTGTTAGAATTTGGAGAGCAGGCTTTGCTCTGAAGTGGGACGGGGGTCAGGTTAGCAAAATGTGGAGATGTTCAGAGTGAATGCTGAGATTGTCTCAGGGAGAGGCAAACATTCTGGAACTTGATTCAGGAGTTAAATTTGATGTTTTCTCAACAGACACACTCACAGACACACAAACAAACACACACATGCACGCACGCACGCACGCACGCACGCACACGCAGGCATGCACGCACCCACCCACACACACACACACACACACACACAGACACACACACACACAGCCCTGGACACAGACATACGCCACACGCACACACACATACACACACACATGGTTATGGTTATGGTTATGGTTATGTTGCTTAGCACTTAAATTTACGTAACTTAAATTTAGCAGATTATCAGACTAGTGTCGACCAAAGAGAATAGCAACATAAACAATAAACAGTATCAATATAAGCAAAGCTAATGAAAATAAACAATGACTTCAATGACTTCAATCAATTATATAATAACAATTACTATGGAATAATGAGAAATAACAAAAACAATGTCAATTGCACGCATGCACACACACGCACACACACACACACACACACACACACACACACACACACACACACACACACACACACTTTTGTGATCCACTTTAAGAATGTGCATCAACAGGTGGTACAGATGGAAATAAACAAGTCTGTCAATTATAAAAATAAATCAATATGTGTCTGCCAAATGCTCTGAACAACTAAGAATAAGATGATATCTATTCTTAGAGACAAATCCCATAGCTGATGACTCACAGATGTGTGAACTGCAAAGGAACAGACTCTTCAATGCAACGTGACTCTCTTCAGAAGAACTAAATGCTAAAAAAAACTGTCTAGACGAGGCAGGTCAGAAACACCAGATCCTTTAGTGCCTTTTTGCACCCCGAACTGGTAGAGGACTTTGCGTTTGTGGTGAGAAATTGTTCTCAGAGTCAGTGTCAGCAAATCCATCTGACTCCTGATGTCATCTGACAGGGAGACACACCTGCTGTGTCGAGGCCCAGCCCCGTGGTCTCAGGGTTCAGAGGTCAGCCCAAGCAGCGGTGACTCGTTCTCCGAGCTGATTTCGGAAACATCGAATGGACTCACTTAAGTGTCATTATCCCAGCACTCCATTCACTGCCACCCACAGCTGGGGGCTTTGGACATCCTCGTGTACTTTGAAGGACAAAGAGTCCTGCTCAGGATAACTGTCAATAAAGAGTCATTCATTTCCAGCTGGGCATCTTGCCTGTCCGGGATTGTCATGTTTTAGTACTTATTCATTTTAAAGGTATGGACCATTGTATAGACAAAGGTATGGGCCATATACAATGCCGTATTCTGAGATTCTGTTGACACAGAGGTCTACTGTTTGGGTTAAGTTAAGGTGAGGTTCTCTTACCCATTCGTTGACATTGACAAATAATTTATAATGTAATGAAATGTAAACATTAGTTGAATAGGCACTTGTGGCCTATCATCACATTTAGTCCCCTTCTCCGATCGACTGCATCATTTTAGATGACGCATGTGACTCTTGCGGTCTGGCGCTCATATTTGAGTGGAGATCCCCTCCGTGCTCCATAAACCACAAGCCCTGTGACCACGCGTATGAAGCCAACCAAGGAAACGGTTTACACAGGGATCAATATGTTAATGAATCGACACTCCACTTGATACCACACTTAGAGCCAAATAGATAGCTGTTAAATATCAATTTATATCCATTTAATCCAGTGGTGATATAGAAGCTGTAGGTACCCTGGAGAGGCTTGAGGGGACAGAATGGCATCGGTGAGTTAACGTATGTTTCCATGTGTCTTTGTGGGAGAAATTCAATCAGTCTGGGAGACCGAAAATAATGTCCAGTGAAACAGATGGAGTCGAGTCGGCCATTTTATGTGTCTGTCTGGTGGACCAATTCACTGCCATTAAAGATGGAGAGAGAGCAGACAGTTCTTTGTGGTACGCCAAGGTTTTGGAGTGGGGGGGGGGGGATTTCAATCATCACAAAATAGGTTTCTGTGTCATGCCTATCTGAGTCGAAAGCAATCTTCCAGCAGTGCAGTGAAACTGACTGGTTCGGGGTAGTGGTCACTAACAACCTAACAACCGGACACAACGGAGGAGATTAGAAAGTGTCCCACGCCACCCACGCCACCTCCCCGTAAAGACATACAGTAATGATGGGGTTATTTCTTCTCCCTGCATAAAGGCGATGATAGCTAGCATTAACTATTCCCTGATGTGTGTTCTCAGCCTTGGACTGAATCATGTTGTTCCAACCATTTATACTGTAGATGCAGAGAACTTGTGGCAATGGCCGTCAGAGTTTACCTTTGTCTGGAAAAGTGACAAGCTCATTGAACACAGCGGCCTAGTCGGGAGCACTTGTTGCCCAAACTCTTGCGGAACAATGTGTTAGAACTTTTCAAACGGAACTCGTCTTTCAGTTGGTGAAATAACTTTTCAGTGTGCTTACACTGAACTTCAGACTACATGAATTGAAGCATTATCCGTTCAATATGTCAAATCTTCAGCACTATTTGCTGAGGTTTACAGTGTGTAGCCCTTTCAAAATGTTCAATCTAGCACAGAGCTCCAAAATGGCAAAAATTTAAATGGAGATTTTAAATCAGAGCTCATTATCATTACATTACATTACATTTGGCTGACGCTTTTTAGCCAAAGCGAGTTTGAGTGTGTGTGCGTGTGTGCGTGCGACGTGCGTGCGTGTGTGTTTGTGTGTGTGGATACAGTGTGAGTGTGTGTGTGTGTGTGTGTGTGTGTGTGTGGATACAGTGTGTGTGTGTGAGTGTGTGTGTGTGTGTGTGTGTGTGTGTGTGTGTGTGTGTGTGTGTGTGTGTGTGTGTGTGTGTGTGTGTGTGTGTGTGTGTGTGTGTGTGTGTGTGTGTGTGTGTGTGTGGATATCAGTGTGTGCTTTCTTACATGCAGTGGACATTGCATTACTCTGGACTCCCGGTGTCCTCTATAACCTCTTCTCTGCGGTGATCTACTCAAATCATTACGATAGATTACAGCTTCATAGACAAGACCATGCCCTCCAATTCCATCCTCCAGTCCAGACACCTGTCTCTGACACTTTGACATGTGATCCTGTGGCTACTGTTTTTATTGGGACAGATGGATAGAAATTACCAAACCCTGAACCTTCAACTCATCATCCGTGTACAAGGGTGTCCAGTTGGTCCCTGTGAGGTCTGTCAAATGTTTTAGTGACAGAGAGGATACACACACACACACACACACACACACACACACACACACACACACACACACACACACACACACACACACACACACACACACACTGACAGATACACAGACACCCACAGAGAAACACACCCACGCTAAAACAGTGCACCTGCTGATACTTTGATTATGAGCTCTGGTTCAAATTCAAGTTGAATTCTTACCAGGTTTCAAACTAGCACATTTTTCTTTTCAGGTCTGAAGGGGGTACACTGTCTGTACATCCTTGCAAATTGTGCTGAAGTTCCCACATAATGAATGATTACGTAAGTCACTTCATTTCATGTAAAATCGTCTGAAATTCAGCGTCCTGAAATCATTTTTCAACAAATGGAGCACAGCGTTAGTTCAGGCAGGTCACGGAGTTTCGCTAGCTTCCCTGAATGGCCCAGCTGACTGTCAATCTAATCGCCCAGCTGATTGCCAGCTGATTGCCAGCTGAGTGCCAGCCGGCCTAGCCTTGCTTTCATTGGTGGAGATCATTGAGAGCGCTTATTTAAACTGCCTTTGCCAATCTGCTGCCATCTGCTTTTTCTGCCATTTTGCCACCCACCTCCTCCCCTTAACCCCCTCATACTTCTGACTTATCAATGTTGTGTCATTGATGTTTGTTCTGTTCTGTACCCCATGGGGGGTTTATTGCTGCTCTCCCTGCCTTGGGCTTTCCATGTTTGAACATGGAAGGGCAGGGGGCCCCCAGAACAGAACATACCGCCAAGAATGTATTTCATGCAATAGTAAATAAAAATATTTTATTGACAAAGTGGTCCTGACTGAACTGAAAAGTTGAGTGCAGAGTTTAGTTTGAAACGTTCTTAGACACACACACACACACACACACACACACACACACACACACACACACACAAACAGAGAGAGAGAGAGAGAAAGAGAGAGAGAGAGAGAGAGAAATGATGCTGAGAAAAACAAGGTATCACTGAAGACCGATAAGAAGAAAAGAGACACTTCTCCCAGAGAGAACAGCGGCCGCGGTGAGAGCTAGACAGACCCAGACACTCAGACAGGCCCGGGGGCGTGAGGCGCATCGGTGCCATTGTGTTTCCCACAGAGAGCCACTGAGAGTGGGCTAGAATGGGCTGCAGCCGGGGCCCCTCAGGAGGCCCTACACCACTATTAGGCCTCTCCACACTCAGGACACAAGGGTCTGGGAGTATACTCTCTCTCCTTCTCTCTCTCTCTCTCCCTCTCTCTCTTTCCCTCTCTTTCTCTCTTTCTCCCTCTCCCTCTCTCTCTTTCTCTCTCGCTCTCTCTATCTCTCTCTCACACACACACACACACACACACACACACACACATAGACACAGTCCCTTTAGTCTTTCTTCCTCTCTCTATTCATCCCTTTCTTTCTCTCTCTCCCCTCTCCATGTCTGTGTGCCTTCACCTAGTTTTCTCTGTCTCACACACATTCTGTCTCTTACTCTCTCTCTTCTCTACCTCCCTCTCTCCCTCCCTTTCTTTCTTTCTGCATGTGTGTGCCTTCTCCACCTTGTTTTCTCTCTCACACATTCCCTCTCTTCCTCTCTTCTCCTTCTCCATCTTTCTCTCTCTCTTCCCTCTCTACATCTCCACACATGTTTTATTCCTCCTCTCTCCTCAGCTCCTTTATGTGTATGTCGTGACTACTGCTCTCTCTCTCTCTCTCTCTTTCTCTCTCTCTATTTATCTTCCTCTCCTTCCCTCGCTCCACGGGATAGCCACAATACAACGGTACATTAGGGCTGAAAAATTGTTGGTTTAGCGGCAGTCTCAGGTGGATATCTTTTTTTTTCCCCTTCCTCCACCCCCTGCACATATAATCAAGAAGAGGAAGACGAAGGCTCGGCGTCCCAGGGGCCTGTCGAGACGCCGCGCGGAGGTGCGGTTGTGCTCGTGTGCTCGTGTCTCTCTCTCCCTCTCGATTAGTGTGCCCTGTTGGACATAGAAATAAAGCCTGAGTGGCCAGCTTTACATGCCATCCCCTGCTGGCGACAGAATAATGCAGTGGAGGTGTCTGCTCCCCGCGTGGCATCAGTTGTGTAGATTGATGGAGAGATGCATCATGGGAAGGTGTTTTTTCTTTGGAATTGAGCGAGTTTTTTTTTCTTCTTCTTTCCTGACCTTCAGGTGGTGTGCTGAAGATATCATAATTCATTTTAGAGACAGAGACTGAGAACCACCTGGGAAAATGAAATTAAGTCCGTGCGGATTATTGATTGCACTGGGTATACTCTCTGAAGTGCTGGCTGACAGTAACATCACTTTTTTTTTTATCACACGCTTAAAAGATTCACTTTTTTTATTCAATTTCTTTTAAAAAAAAAAAGCTTAATCACCCTTTGGAGACACCAAATATACGAGAAGATAAAATTCCCAAGAGTTCCACAAATGTTATGTGATTCTTGTCGAGACGTTCATTGTTTGTCATTCAGCGCAGGTTTGGCAGGCACTGTTGAGAGGGTGGAGAGAAGGTTGTATCTGGCGGATGAGCACGTATCCTGTGCATGCATACGGAATGTCTGTCTGCGTCTTGTGCTTCAGAGGCAGATGACAGAGGCGGGGAGTCACATCATCCTGCTGCTTCAGTGGCGCGCCCCTGTGAGCAGACGCTTTTGGTGTCTCTGTGTGTGTGTGTGTGTGTGTATTTGAGGGTGGTGGTGGTGATGGTGTGTGTGTGTGTGTGTTTGGGGAGGGGGGGGGGGGGGAGCGGTATTTGTGACGACAGCCGCTCGAGACGTCCCGCCAGCCGGTCGGTGCTGTTCAAGCGAGTGAACGAATGAACACTTGTGTCACGCGTTTGCCTCCACCGCACTGATTTATCTAACGCATCCACACACACACACACACACACACACACACACACACACACACACACACACACACACACACACACACACACACATCACAACACACTTGGGCAGTCGGAGCATCAATAGAGGTGTCAGGCTTTGTTTTGCCCGCACCTCGCCTTCATCCCCACCATCTTACAGCTTATAGCGCTGCTCTCCCCTGGTGTACGGCTACAGGAGGAATCCCTGGCGGTTTGTGATGGACATCTAATTCATAATTACATATGAGGGGCCGGGGCGGGCGCTCCGCAAATCATGACTGGCATCTTAATGACACTGGTGTGCCCGGCATGTGTGAATTGTCAGGACACATACATCTTCGCCGTCTATTATGTCTTCTTCCTCATCCTGTCTCTCTCTCTCTCTCTGTCTCTAGTCTTGGAGTGACAGTCCCATTGCATATTCATACGCATTTGGGAATCGCTCCCTTTTGTCTGTCGACCGGGTGCGTTTTTTTGCCGGCGTCCCACGTGAACAGACTAGCAAAACGAGGGCCTCTGCTGAGCGGAGAGGAGCTGTAGGTGACACTGCGTAGGTACAGAGTCG
>NC_085013.1:2761665-2781665 GCF_963854185.1 Sardina pilchardus
AGGTGTTTTTAACAGACATTTTCATCCAAGGCCAATCACGACACATGGGAGAGGGGAAGAGGGGAAGTGCGCTGGGTCACACGCCTGGGACATGAACCCTGATCGCTGGGTTATCGGGGGCCGTTCCACCAACCGCTCCAGTGCACTTTTACTTGCCTCTCTTCACACTCATCATCATTAAGAGGGGTGTGAGTGAGGGCAGGTGCATACACACACACACACACACACACACACACACACACACACACACACACACACACACACACACACACACACACACACACACACACACACACACTCTCTCTGTCTTTCACTCACTATCACACACTCTCTCTCTCTCTCACACACACACACACACACATACACAAACCTCTCTGTGTCTTCACTGCCTCACTGGTGATCATTAGCGTTATTCGATGAAAAGGAAGTCAGTTGAAGCACATTGGCTTTATTTTTTTTAGATATGATTTGACAGAAGGAGTGTGTGTGTGTGTGTGTGTGTGTGTGTGTGTGTGTGTGTGTGTGTGTGTGTGATGGCATTAGGGTATTAGAGAATGATTTATATAGATAGCCATTTCAGTTTGTGCATATTTTCCTCCTGCACTTCCCTTTTTTAATGATGTAGAGGTTTGGAGGTCAGAGCATACTTCACTAAGGTCAGGCTAGCAGATGCAGAGCGCAATAAATATTGAGTGAGCTGCACTGCCTTCGAGACCACGTTTGCACACATAGGCACCATCCAACTCATTTGGCCCCTCTGCAGAGTTAGATAAAAAAAATACACACACACACACACACAGACGCCGTACACACACACAGATGCCGCACACACACACACACACACACTCACACACACACACACACACACACACACACACACACACACACACACACACACATGTGCATGCAGGTGCACATACACACACACACACACACACAAACGCACAAGCACACACACACACACACACACACACACACACACACACACACACACACACACACTTTCCAAACACATTAAATAGTGAAAAGACCCATATTTTATTTAAAAAATACAAAATTATTTAAAGTGCATTGACTTTAATGGTATGTAGTTCGACCGAAGGCTCAGCATGTCAAATAATTACTGATTTACCATTTACATATTACATGATATTGTGGAAGGTACCACTCCAGTATGTTGAAAGCGCAACGTACTGTATATTGAGCAAAGTCTTCTGGCACACACCACTGACTGATGCAAACCCCCAACAATCCATGCAGAAGAGGTGGAGAGGGAGCAGATTTGCTGTTCAAATGAACAGGGTGAAAATAAAAATGGCCTGGAGGTGCTACTGCATGTTGACCAAATGCCTCGTTTCATGTCACGGCCCCCCTTTACTGGGTGAATGTATTGCTTTACTTGGCTGCAGTGGCAGCTTGAATTAACCAGCTTTGGGTGCTACAGAAATTGAAGAGAGAGAGAGAGAGAGAGAGAGAGAGAGAGAGAGAGAGAGAGAAATTACAAAATAAAAACGCAACACGCAGCCAACTATTAGCCTCTTGATCTCAGCTGTTTGCTTCATTTAGTGCTTATTGTTTCATAAATGCTTTTTTTGGAGGATTTCTCGCATGCCAGTGTGCTGACTAAGGCTGGAGGAGGATTGCACAGTCACTGTCGAGGCAATGAAGCATATCTCGTGCACTCAGTTCAACTGGCTTAATGTGTGTGTGTGTTTGTGTTTGTTGGATGGGGGTGGGAGGTCTAAGTAGTTTTGAGACTATTCAAGTTGAATGTGAATTTTAAGATGGTGTTGCTGGCCTTGCCATAAAGAAAATTGGGTAAACAAAAACACGTCGCAGAGCAGAGAAACTATTTGGAGTCATACAGAATACAATGATTTGGCTACTCAAATAATCTATGCAAAATAATAAATACAGTAGCCTAGACAAGCACTGCACTGTAGAAAACCACTGGTTTCATCACGAGATGCATTCAAAACTATCCGTGATATGCGGTAACCAATCTACATGTACGGTATTTCAACTGTTAAGTAGATGGTCAAGTGTTCACTCAAGTGCAGTACGCGTTGACAAAGATTTACAACCACAAGGCAGAAATGTAAGCCGCTTTCAGTCAAATTAGCCAGCGTTCCCATTCCTTCTCACACAGGTGTGATAAACAGACACCAAGTGGTCTGGAGGCCCCTCTGTGATCTCATCTTCAGGTGCCAAAATCCTCACCTGGCTGCTGGAGACACCTGCGACATTTACAAGTGGATTAACCGCTCAGGGATTAGCCACAAGGAACCAAACCGGGGCACCGTGACAACCACTTGCCTATAACACCCCCCAAGAGGTGTGCGTGTTCGATTTGTTACCTGCTTTGCCACGCGGGGAAGATCAGTGAGTCTTTGGCAGTGACACTGATGTACCAAATAAAATCCACACCACTGCTGCAATGGCTTCACCTGCTAAAGCTATTTATACCAAAAACAGGATCGGTTTGTGTCTCGTGTTTTGTAATTTGAAATGGATTCCTCCTGCGTGTATCTGCGGCGTTAAACCCGGCAAGACTCTCATGTAAAATCCAATAACAAGTGTGGCTTTGGAGATGTGCATGTCAGTGGAACGTCAGAGTCCTTCTCATGGAATATTTTAATTTGGTGGAAGGATAAGTGGAACGGGAGATCTCCCTCAGAATTGGATATTTAGAACAAGACAAGGAATTGAAGAGACATAGGCAGAAAGACAGAGAACATGTATGAAAGAGGAAAAATAAAGAAATAGAGAGAGAGAAGGAAAGAGGGAGAGAGAGAGAGAGAGAGAGAGAGAGAGAGAGAAAGATCATTCTGCTGGGGCTGTGGTAAGTGGCAAGAATCCCATTTCTTGGGCTCCTCCATTTCCCATTTTCCTTGGCCCTATGTGGATGGTGCTCCTCGGTTGCACATTAACATACACAGAGATTTGTCAGGAGCAAATCTATGTGGGACCAGATTGGATTTCCTGCTTTGTGGAGATGTAGACGTGATCAGGGATGACTTTAATCTGGCTCTCTGAGAGAGGGACAGAGACGGAGAGGAAGAGAGAAAGAATGAGAGAGGGACAGAGAGAGAGAGAGAGGATGGAGGGGTAGAGGCAGGTTGGAAGGAGAGAAGAGTGCACATCCATGTTGTAGAGTATATACAGCAATGTCTGAGCGTGCAGAGGAAAGGGGGACCACAGAGATGAGGTGGAAAAGAGAGAGAGAGAGAGAGAGAGAGAGAGAGAGAGAGTAAGAGTGAGAGAATGAGAGTGTGAGAGGGGACTGAGAGCATGTTTCACACTGTTATTCTGAAATGTGCTGGCGTGATGTAGCGACTGAATGGGGAGGTTCTTTCCGTGCCTTGTGTGTGTTTTTTTTTAGACCGCTGCAACTCTGGCTCTCACAGATGCACAATGTGTTTATCACTTTGAGAACAGGGAGGGAGTTTAGAAGTTTTCTTTTCTTCCTGACTCACAGGCAAGACTAGTTTACTGAGAATAACACAATGCAAATTCCTTAGGATCTTTTATATAAACACAGATTTGCCTGCCAAGGCAATTTGTTCTGCTAAATAACAGGTTACACTTTACTCGGTGGCATATCTACATAAGAGTGACATGGCACTGTCTTGAACATATCGTGAATATTATAAACAAGTCGTAAATGTTGATTTGTTGATTTGCTTTTTATTTCCCTCTTTACATTGTATTGTATGTTGTGTGTGGTGTCTTAAGCTGCTGGGACCTTGAATTTCCCCTTGGGGATCGATAAAGTATCTATCTATCTATCTATCTATCTATCTATCTATCTAAATGTTTATGACGTAACACCTCTGTCATTACTGTAACTGTCATTCAGTTTTTGTCATGACAAGTTACGGTTAGGGTCAGGGTTAGGGTTAGGTTTAGGGTTTATGTGTCATGACAGTGTCATGTGTTCATGACTGTGTCATGTCAGTCTTATGTAGATACTTTCAAGTAAAGTGTTTCCAAATAATCTATAACACAAATGCAATATAATTGAAGTCATTTTAGGACACAATAAACCAAATCTTGAACTAATTGCATTTCAAGGCAAAAATGTGAATTGATAATTCCCACTAAACTATATTCAATCCTATCTAATCGAATTAATCGCGTTGACCTTGGCTATGTTTTCTCATTAAATCCAACCAAAGCTGACTTTCATGGTCGTCACGTCTTCTTGTGAGATCTATATGGAGACACTGTCGACATTTGATATTATTTCTAACCCAGAACGAGGTCAGACCAAGCGGCAATATCACACCAAAGTGGGAGGCCTTGGGTTGGGGTGAGACCCGCTATTTGACAGTAATAGGCAAGCGGGCTGAGTCAAGCCTGGCTGGAGAGGATGGTGCCCCTGGCAGCCACAGCAGGGGGGGTGGAAGCTCCATAACAATCAATGCCCCGGTCAGAAGCAGCTCAGAGTCCATGGAAGAGTGGAGAAGAGAGGAGAGGAGAGCAGAGGAGAGAGGGAAGAAGAAGAGAGGGGAGAAGAGGAGATACTGTAGGAGAGGAGAGGAGGAAAGGAGAGGAGAGGAGAGGAGAAGAGAGAGGGCAGAAAAAGAGAGGAGAGAGGAGGAGATAGGAGAAGAGTCAAGGACATGAGAGAGGAGAGGAGTGGAGGAGAGTTGAGAGGAGGAGATGAGAGGAGAGAGGAGAGGAGAGGGGAGATGAGAGAGGAGATGAGGGGAGAGGAGAGGAGAGGGGAGATGAGAGAGGAGATGAGGAGAGGGGAGAGGGCGAGAAAGGAGAGGACAGCTGGAGAAGGGAGAGGGGAATAGAAGAAGGGAGGAGAGGAGGAGAATGGAGGGGAGAAAAGCAGAAGGGAGAGGAGAAGAAGTACTGTAAAAGGGAAGAGGAGGAGAGAAGAAGGATAAGAGGAGTGGATAGGGTGAGGGAGAAGATGAGAAGAGGAGTAAGATGCAGGAGAGAAGAGTGGACAGGGTAAGAGATGTAAAGAGAAGAGGAGAGGATAAGAATGGAGAGGAGGGAAGGGTGATAGAGGAGAGGATAGGAAAGGAGAGGAGGGAAGGATGATAGAGGAGGTAGGAGAGGAGAGACACAATCAGATACATGGTTGAGAGGAAGACTTGGACACAGAGGACAACCACAGGCCTTCCTTTTGTCCTGGATTCTGGAGGTTAATTGGTTTTCGGCCACTGAATTTCTCCTCTCCCCTCTCTATGTCTACCCTCGAGAGGTTGTTGCAGAGTGAGAGAGAGAGAGACAGAGAGAGACAGAGAGAGAGAGAGAAAGAGAGAGGGCACTGGTTGTAGTAGGTAGCGGGAAGAGGGTGTTTTAGACTCAGCAAAACTGTCCGTGTGAAAGCGGTCAGTGGCCTGTCCAGGGTGATTCCTGTTACCAAAATGCCTGACAATCCTGCAGCTGCAAGATATCAATAATTCAGGTTGGACTTGAAATGTCACTGAAATAGTTGTTTTCAGCTTGGCAACTGTCCAGCCTCTCAATGAAGGTTTTAGTTGGTGTGGTGTGGATAACCGTGGAAATAGTATCCAATGAATGCCTTTTTTGGGCATTTTTTTTATGGAAGCCATATCTTTTGATACCAAGAACAGAAATAATTTTGGTAATGGAAACATTTGATTCTAACATTCCCTTGTAATATTGTAATAACACTATTATACTTTATGAGTATGTAACAACACATTCACACATGAATTCTGTAAGTATTCTTACTCAAATGATCCAAGTGTTTACAGCATCATAAATAATATGACCTTTACCAATGACAGTAGCTGATGTTTATCTATTCTGCACTGGCTAAATGTTGTGTTATGTGTGGAATGGCACATTCAGAGCTGGTGTTAAGGAAGACTGAAAGATTTTAAAATGACGAATAACGACTATATCTCTGGTTCGTTTTTCTGCTGCACAAGGGTAATATACAAAAGGGTATTTGACATCAAAAACGATGTAAACAAAAAGGATACCCAATCATCGATATCCGCCCAGAACTTCACAATCGATGTATCCCTGAATGCCACCCACCAATACTCTATATTTACTGGACTGTATACTTGCAAGTCACTATGTGGCACAGAACATTTCAAAGTGAGGAGTGACCTTGTTTTATTTGTAGCCTCCCCGTCCTTACCAACAGAATGTCTCCGGCACATCAGCAGTCCAGGCACAGCAAGCAGACAGTTTAGGGCTGCAGATTGTCTCCAAGCCCCCCCAATGCAGGAAGGATTTTTTTTTTTTTGCCTGGAGCCAGGTCTAATGAATTATAAATTCATTGTGAGATCCGGCACTGCATGTTCAGTCACACGGTCAACGGGTATTGAGCAATTATTTCCTGAGCCTGCCACTGACCTGGCAGTTGTGTGTGTGTGTGTGTGTGTGTTATGGAGTGTTTGTGGATGTGTGTGTTTGTGTGAGAAACGGAGAGAGATAGAGAGAGAGGTGTTTTGTGTGTGTGTGTGTGTGTGTGTGTGTGTGTGTGTGTGTGTGTGTGTGTGTGTGTGTGTGTGTGTGTGTGTGTGTGTGCATGTGAGTATGAATGTGTTTCAGTGTTTATGACTGTGTGTATGTGTGTTTGTGGGAAACAGAGAGAGATAAAGGAGGAAAGACTGACTCTTGCGTGTGTGTGTGTGTGTGTGTGTGTGTGTGTGTGTTTGTGTGTGAGAAACAGAGAGAGATAGAGAGAGAGGTGTGTTTGTGTGTGTGTGTGTGCATGTGGGTTTCAGTGTTTATGTGTGTGTGTGCGAGAGAGAGAATGTGGAGTATTGTGTATAATTCATTGTGTGTGTTTGTGTGTATGTCTATGTGTGAGAGTACATCCAGCTGGGATTGCCGAGTTACTGTAGAAAGGGAATTGGTGGGAGAGAACTCCCTGGCTGGCAGCTTGTGTTGAGGAGTACCTGAAGCCTGGTGTGCAATGAGCACTGGATCCCACTACAGAGAGAGCCAGGGGCTGGTGAGTGGGTGAAGGAAGAGAGATGGATGGAAACAGAGAGAGAGGGAGGGAGAGAGAGAGAATGTAGGTGAGCTGGATGGAGAGAAAAGTTAAAAGAATTGATGTGAGATAGAAGGTAGAGAGGTAGAGAGAGAGAGAGAGAGAGAGAGAGAGAGAAAGTAGGTGAGAGGCATGGAGAGAAAAGTTAAAAAGGGTATATGTAAGAGAGAAAGAGAGAGAGAGAGAGAAAACACAAGCCTTAGCTTTATGCAAAAGAAATGTAGGTGAGGGAGATAAATGGTGAAGTGAAAAAGACAGAAGGAAAAAACAGAGTAGCATCAAGAGAGGATGAGAGAGAGAATGAGTGAAAGGGTAAGGGAGAGAAAGAGAGAAAGAGAGAGAGAGAGAGAGAGAGAGAGAGAGAGAGAGAGAGAACAGAGGCCGTAGCTGTATTATGCTAGGCAAGAAGCCTTGGGAACGCTGTTTGTTGTTTTAAAACAAGCCAAGAGCGGCGGGCGCCGGGCCCAGTGAACGGGCCTAGAAGCTATGCCAGTGCGTCCAGCTGGACAGGGCAGCCGAGGGGCGCTGGGGTGGGGGGGTGGATATGGACGTGGGGGGCTTTTTAACTACCGCCAGTCCCCCACAGGGCACCTGGACTTACATGAAACCCCCACAGGAAACTGTTGGCCTGTTCAGAGAAAGAGAGAGAGAGAGAAAGAGAGAGAGAGAGAGAGAGAAAGAGAAACAAAGACAAATAGACTACCAGGTGATGAGGTATAATCAGGCAGAGAGAGACACCAAGAGCAAGTGTGTGTGTGTGTGTGTGTGTGTGTGTGTGTGTGTGTGTGTGTGTGTGTGTGTGTGTGTGTGTGTGTTTGCATGTGAGAGAGAGAACGACAAGGGGATGGTTGATAGAGGCATAATGACAGAGACAATGAGACAGTGATTCATACACAGAGGAGCAGACTGCACTGTGGTCCAGCAACTCTGTGGGATGCTAATGATTTGCACACACACACACACACACACACACACACACACACACACACACACAACCTGATAATTACATAATCCCTGTGGTTCACATTTCCATTCCTGTTGATGTTTTTTCTTGTTTTTTTTTTTTAAAAAAACAACAGAAATAACATTAAATACTGTATATCCACTATAGACATAAATATAGATCGCTTGCTACATATATGAGAAAAGCAATTGGTATAGATGCCCATACTTCAGAGATATTGCACATACCAACCCTATATATCTGTGGCTTAGCGCTGTTATCCTCTGACTGCAGACAGACATCAGTCAGACATTCCTCTAGCATGCCACAGTATGTCCATCACATCCGGAGGACATGGCGTTACATGAGAATAAAAGGTCCCTCTGCCTTCCCTCTCGGCTGTAGCCACTGTGTGTGTGTATGTGTGCTCAGCTGGGAGAAATGGGGGAGACGAAAGCCTCAGAAGTATTGATTTTTTTGTGAGCAAAGGGTCCAAAAATCATCCATCGAGCGATTTTGAAGAGAAAAAAGATCCTGCACTCAGGCAATTTCACCAGACCACGTTCACAGAACAGAGAGAGAGAGAGAGAGAGAGAGAGAGAGAGACATATAGTGTATGTGTGTGGGTAGGAACCATTAATGCTTTGGCTGTTTGGCATTTTCCTGTGATTTAGTCCTCATTTTTCCGAGCGACGCAGAGCGATGCTTTTATAGGGTTTATTCAAGTCATTCAGTGATTTCGCAGCAGGGAATCTTGTGACAGAAGAGTTATGTATTTATCACTGTACTTTATGCATTCATTATACACTTTAGAGGCTATATGGGTGAACACACACACACACCCACCCACACACATGAGCAGTGCTGCCGCTCCCACTTCACACACACACAGTGTGTGATAAAGGACTTAAGGTTGGGGTGATAGTGAAATAGCGCCCCCTGTGTTTAATGGTAGCATTGTTAGTTGTGTGGTAGCATGTAATGTGACATTGAGTCATTGTTGATGGAGCTGACGGTAGAGTAGGGATGATAACTGCATCCATCCTGTATATCTATCATCCATTGCCATCCATCCTGTATAATACCTTGTGTGCGTTCAGAAACCCAACCACACACACACCCACACAGAGATTCTGGAAGAATAAAATTCCTTGAACCCAATATCTGTGCATTCTTGCCGATGCCCCACGGTGGTCACAATTCCCAACCAGTCAGAAATTAGTCCAGCGACAAACCCCATTACATTTGGTGCCGAAACCCGGGATAGAGTGACTGCAGTGGAGAGTAGAGATGTTGCCATACGAGAAGAGAGAAGTTACTTAGCCTGTGGATGGCCGTCCTCGACGTCAGATACGTCCACCAGCATGGACTGCCGACTATGACGTCTCACTGCCAGCCATAGCTAGATTCCCCCTGGCTGCTGCATCCTCAGACCAGCGTTCTCCAGTGAGGCAAGATTCCTACCATAGTCCTCAGTGGACTGGCGAGATGCCACCTCTTAACCCCCTGCAAGACCAGTGGACCCCAGCGCTTGGTGCCCGTTCAAAGTATCCCAGGGAGTCAGTGTACTCGGGACCCCAGCATCAAAGCACCCCAGACCCACTGTCTGCCAGAACAGCACCAGAGGTGTCACCTGCCATTCTAGAGGAGCTACGCCAGATCAGGGAAGATAACATGAGACTTCAACACACCATGATTGATTAAGGCAACTCCACGAAAGCCGAGGTCCAGATCCACCGCTCCCTCTGCCACCCCCCTCTATGCTGTACGACCCATTCACTCAACCATCGATGCCAGCTGCGGCTGCCAGCCTGCCACGTCCAGCATCACAGGCCAACCCCCAGCCGCCATCGAGACCCATACCTCCAGCCATTAAAGAAGAAGTGGAGGAGGGAGACTGGTCTCTTCCTCCCCCTCCTGTGGCAGAGGAGGACACAGCACGTCAGCCATCCACAACCACGCTGCCGACTACTCTTGTGGAGGAGCTGACGGCACACCTGAAGAGGATGGGGAGGACTCCTGCACAGCCACCTAGAGTCCCAACACCTGAATACTATGAACCTTATGCTGAGTCAGTCGCATCCGGTTCCACAGAGCATTCCGACTTCCTGCAAGAGCCACCAGTGCCCCCTCCTAGATTGCCGCATACCTTTTCCCTGCTACAAGTTCCCCACCATAACCCAACGCTTGAGGCCTTTCGTTCCCGTCCACAGACAGAGACTGTGTATCGTGGCCCTAAACCCACCATACCAGACTTCACTAAAGGGGATCCCCGGGAGTTTGCGAGGCTGAAGATTTCCCTAGATAACCTTCTCCCTGTGGATGCTACTGAGAGGTTTAAATATCAGATCCTCATAGAACACCTCAAATTCGAAGACGCCCTCCTTATAGCAGACTCATACGTAAACTCTCCCCAACCTTATACGGACACCCTGACCTCATTGACAGAGCATTATGGGCAACCCCATCAGCTGGCATTAAGGCGCATTGTAGATATAATGGAGGCGCCCACAGTTAGAAGCCATGACACAGCTGCCTTTAAGAGATTTGCCCTCAGAGTGAGAGCCTTGGTGGGCATGCTCGCCCAGCTAGGGGAGAAAGGCTACACAGAGCTCCAGTGTGGGTTCCACGTCACAAGGCTGATGTCCAAGCTCCCACAAGACATGCGGGCTGAATTTATGAGGTTCCTGCATCCACTTCACATCCGTGTCCCTACTCTGCTAGACTTCTCTAACTGGCTGGAGTTCGAGCTGAGGATCCAAGAGTATGGCTATGGGTCCCTGCACAAAGAGGACAAAGAGAGCACAGAGGCCAAGAGGGAGAGACGGAAGGAGTCGAAGTCTGCTAGGCCAACCACAGTCCTCCATGGTTCCGAACAGCCCTCAAGAGACCCTACCAGCGCAGAATGTTCAACCCCAACTACCAGTTCGCCAAGTAAAGTGGTCCTATCCTGCCCATACTGTACCAGCACTCACTACTTGAATCAGTGCACTAACTTCAGCCAGCTTACAACTGAGCAGCGGAGTGCCTGGATCAAGAGCAACAGGCGGTGTTGGCGGTGTGCTCGGTTTCACCAAGCTGCACAGTGCAGACTGAAAGCCAGGTGTAAGAAGTGTGATGGCAGACACCTGGACGCCCTTCATGACCTAAACTCAAAGCCAGCCCCAGAGAATGCTTCTTGCTTAGTGAGTACAGCCAATGAAGTGCTTTATTTAGACAGGAAGGCTGGCTGCAGTCAGGTGCTCCTGAAAGTGACCAAGGTCGTGCTGCATAATGGGGAACAGGCCATGGAGACCTATGCAATATTAGACGATGGATCCGAGCGGACTATGCTCCTCTCAGCTGCCGCTAAGGAGTTAAATCTGAAGGGGGAGCCAGAACAACTTGCCTTGAGGACTGTGCGTCAAGACTTGAGAGTCCTAAATGGTATGTCAGTGTCCTTCTCTATTTCCCCCGCCGGCCAGCCCCAAAGGACATTTCAGATTAAGAGAGCCTTTACCGCTGAGCAGTTGGGTCTGGCAGAGCACTCCCAACCAGTTGAGAGTCTCCAGCAACGGTATAAGCATCTGAAAGGCCTACCTCTACAGACGCTGGATCACGCTCGTCCCATGGTCCTCATTGGGTCAGACTACCCTCAGCTGAATACTCCAGTAGAGCCAGTCCGTCTGGGACCTCCTGGAGGACCAGCAGCTGTGAAAATCAGGCTGGGATGGACCATCCAGGGACCCACCAGAGTTGTCCGCCAGCACCTTCAGCCGCAACAGTGTTTACACATTAGCACACAGTCGCTCTCTGATCAGCTCCGTCATCATGTAGAGAAGCTTTGGCAAATGGACGTACTACCATACCGGAGTGAGAAGCTGGTGACACGTTCGAAGCAGGACCAGGAGGCTGTGTGCACGCTGGAGGCTCGAACCGTCAGGGTGGAAGTTGATGGAGTGCAACGCTACGCCACCCCCCTGCTGTGTGTGAGGAATATGCCCTGTCTCCATACTTCAAAAGAGGCTGTGCTGGCTAATTTGAGGAGCACTGAGCGGCGCCTAATGAAAGACCCAGCACGAGCATCTGCTTACGGGGCAGAGATTTCGAAACTGGAACAGGCTGGATACGTAGTGAAGGTAAAGGAGAAGCCGAATCAAACAACAGAGTCCTGGTTTATCCCTCACCACATGGTGACGCACAATGGGAAAAACAGGATTGTGTTTAATTGCTCGTTCACCTACAAAGGTCAGAACCTGAACGAGCTGCTTCTGCCAGGCCCTACCTTGACCTCCAGCCTTCTCGGTGTCCTGCTGAGATTTAGGGAGCATGCCATCGCCATCAGCAGTGACATCAAAGGCATGTTCCACCAGGTTAGGTTGCTGCCAGAAGACAGGCCGCTGCTACGTTTCTTGTGGAGGGATCTTAACCGAGAGGTGCCACCTGACATTTATGAGTGGCACATACTCCCCTTTGGCACCACATGCAGCCCCTGCTGCGCAACGTATGCACTCCAGAAGCATGTGGTAGATCATAGCCAGCCAGAAGAAGACGTTCGGAAGGCTGTGGAGCGATGCTTCTATGTGGACAACCACTTGCAGAGCCTCTCCTGCCCTGAAGTAGCCAGGCAGCTGGTTGACAAATTGAAGATGCTGCTGGCTGCAGGCGGGTTCGAGCTGCGTCAGTGGGCTAGCAACGTCCCTAGTGTCATCAGCCATCTGCCAAAGGAGGCTAGGTCAGAGAATAGCGAGTTGTGGCTCACAGAGTCACTGGCAGATCCACAGGAGCTCACCCTCGGCCTTCGTTGGTTTTGTGCATCAGACACCCTGGGTTATAAATGCAGCCTCACAGATCACCCTACTCCTACCATGAGAAATATTTATAGCACACTGGCGAGGCTTTATGACCCCTTAGGCTTCCTCGTACCCTTCACCACACGAGCCAAAGTTATCGTGCAGCACCTGTGGGACAAAGAAAGAGAGTGGGATGACCCGTCCCTGCCCGATGACACACTCAAAGCATGGCTTACTTGGGAAGACGAGCTGCAACAACTCCCTGAGATCATTCTGCCTCGCTGCTACACAAGCCCTTCGCTGGATGACCCTAGCTCGGTGAGAAGCCTTCACATCTTCGGTGACGCGTCTGAGAAGGCCTACGGCTCAGTGGCGTACCTGCGCACTGAGAGCCCAGATGGGAGAGTGGAAGTGGCTTTCCTGACAGCACGCTCACGAGTAGCCCCAAAGCGCCAGCAGTCGATGCCAAGGTTAGAATTATGTGCAGCTCCGACCGGCGCCCAGCTGGCCATGCTGTTGCAGCGTGAGCTCACGCTGAGTATTCCTGAAGTGACTCTCTGGACGGACTCCACCACGGTGCTCACCTGGCTACAGTCAGACTCTTGCAGATTTAAAGTGTTCGTAGGTACCAGGGTTGCCGAGATCCAAGAGCTGACCGCAGCCCAAGCCTGGAGATATGTTGATTCTGCAAGCAATCCTGCAGACGACATCACTCGTGGGAAGACCCTAAGAGAGCTAGCAGGGAAGAATGACCGCTGGAGCCATGGCCCAGCCTTCTTGCACCTCTCACCACAGCACTGGCCAACAAAACCCGGAGCCTGGGCCATTGGATGGAGCGGAGCTGCGCAAGGCTACATTCTGTGGTTCCATAACCACTGCCCTGCTGCCCGCCCTACCTGATCCCAGCCAGTTCACAAGTTTTAAGGATATGGTGGAGGCTGTTGTGCAGGCACGGCACGGGGCGGCTGATGACCAATCCACGCCGAGCGCTGAGGACTACCAAGATGCTGAAAGAGACCTGCTGAGACAAGTGCAAGCAGAATGCTTTGCAGAGGACCTTCAGCACTTGGCAGACCATAGACCAGTCCCCTCAACCAGTCGTTTGATCACCTTAGCCCCCGAATATGATGACAAGCTTCAGCTAATCCGGGTTGGAGGGAGGCTACGGCGTAGTGACCTTCTGGGCCAGGAGGCCATTCACCCCATAGTCTTGGACCCAGCCCACCAGGTGACCAAGCTTATCATTCAGGGTGCTGACCGAGATCTTCGTCATCCAGGCTCAGAACGTCTCTATGCAGAACTCCGTCGAAGGTACTGGATCCTCCGTGGACGAGAGGCTGTGAAGCGGCACCAACATTCCTGTCCTGATTGTCAGAGATGGCGGGCGATAAAGGCTGTGATAAAGGACTTAAAGGGATATTCCGCCATTTTTGGAAATACGCTCATTTTCCACCTCCTCTCGAGCAAAACAATCGATATTTACCTTGTTCCCGTTCATCCAGCCATTCTGTGAGTCTGGCGATACAACTTTTAGCTTCAGCCTAGCATAGATCATTGAATCGGATTAGACCATTAGCTTCTCGCCTGCTAGCTTCATGTTTAAAAGTGACTAAGATTTCTGGTAATTTTCCCATTTAAAACGTGTCTCCTCTCAAGTTAGAAAGTGCAATAAGACCAACTGAAAATGAAACCTGCCGTTTTTCTAGGCTGATTTGACATGGAACTACACTCTCATCTGGCGTAATAATCAAGGCAACTTGCAGCTACTGGCACTACTACTGCTTGTTGTCTATGGGGACTATTTTCAGATGCTGCGTACGATATCACTGCGCCTATGGTACGTTTGCAAGTTGCCTTGATTATTACGCCAGATGAGAGTGTAGTTCCATGTCAAATCTGCCTAGAAAAACGGCAGGTTTCATTTTCAGTTGGTCTTATTGCACTCTCTAACTTGAGAGGAGACACGTTTTAAATGGGAAAATTACCAGAAATCTTAGTCACTTTTAAACATGAAGCTAGCAGGCGAGAAGCTAATGGTCTAATCCGATTCAATGATCTATGCTAGGCTGAAGCTAAAAGTTGTATCGCCAGACTCACAGAATGGCTGGATGAACGGGAACAAGGTAAATATCGATTGTTTTGCTCGAGGGGAGGTGGAAAATGAGCGTATATCCAAAAATGGCGGAATATCCCTTTAAGGTTGGGGTGATAGTGAAATAGCGCCCCCTGTGTTTAATGGTAGCATTGTTAGTTGTGTGGTAGGATGTAATGTGACATTGAGTCATTGTTGATGGAGCTGACGGTAGAGTAGGGATGATAACTGCATCCATCCTGTATATCTATCATCCATTGCCATCCATCCTGTATAATACCTTGTGTGCGTTCAGAAACCCAACCACACACACACACCCACACAGAGATTCTGGAAGAATAAAATTCCTTGAACCCAATATCTGTGCATTCTTGCCCATGCCCCACGGTGGTCACAATTCCCAACCAGTCAGAAATTAGTCCAGCGATAAACCCCATTACACAGTGTGTGTAGGGCAACAAAGGACTGAGACGACACCCGCATTTAGTAGCTTTACTGCAAACTGCACTGCATTCTTCCTTGGGAATGTTTACAATGTCTAAATGCACCAACACCATGTTACTGTACATGGAAGGACATCTCAATCTCAGCCACATAGCATGCAGATCTAACTTTATTTACTCCGCTTAATTGGGAACACATTTTGTGCGCGCGGCAGAAAGACAAAAAGAGCGGCATGATTCTAGCTGGCTTGTTATTGTGTATCTCCTTTAAATGTAAGAAACTTTTAATACGTAATCATAAAGGCAACAAGGACGATGCTACAGGAGGTTGTGATTTGGAAGATTGTCGGTTCCCACTACTGATAATTTAGATTGGAGGGAGGGCTCTTTAACATGGGCTGCAATCAATGTGATTTGGAACACGGACGAGATTATAAAGACTAGTCTTCTACTTTGTCTTTGTATAATGGAATTGTTGAGTTTTCAATTAATGAAATAAAATCATCATGTTTTTTTACAACTGTTTTTTAATTATTATTAAAATGAATGTTTAAAAGCACACAGTAATGTGTGTGTGTGTGTCTCTCTCTCTCTCTCTCTCGCACACACACACACACACACACACACACACAGTGTTGGAAGCATATACTGAGGTACCCATATGCCCATTTATATTCAGGGTGGAGGATGAGTGACAGGTCTGCATCATTTCTTCAGAAATGAATGTTTCAAACTCACAGTAATGGTCTGTAAATTATAGACATTCTATTTTACTTTAAGTGCCTTAGTTATCATTTACTGTATATTTTTTAACAATTTAAAATGCATCACAATCAACCAGAAAACGTATGAACATCGGCAGCGCTGCTCGCACACACACACACACACACACACACACACACACACACACACACACACACACACACACACACACACACACACACACACACACACACACACGCGCGCAGTGTGTGCTGGAAGCATATACTTAGGTAACCATATGCCCATTTGTATTCAGCAGAGGATGAGTGACAGGTCTGCATCCCCGTGCTGCCCATCATCTCTGGCATTCCAATGCTATGACGCTGTTAGAGAAGCGGCGACAGTTGGCCCTTTGAAGGCCGTTTGACCCCCACGCCTCTCTCCCACTGGAGGACAGCTGTCACAGGGGCTCCCGCCAACCTTTGGCCAGAGGGCCCTTATTAAAGAGCGGAAAGTAAAGCTACAGTCTTTTGGATTACAGGCAGCGGGAAAATGAAGGCAGAGATGGGGAAAGCGTGTGCACACACAGACACGTGTGCACACACATGCACGTGGCTTTTATAAACACACTCATACATACACACATGGACATGCACACAAAAACGCACGAGCACACACACACACACACACACACCACATAGACTCTCTCTCACACACACACACACACACACACACACACACAGAAGCATGTGTCACTTTTCTCCTGAGTAGACAGCTTTTCTCAAACAAGAACACATGATAGAAGGGGAGAGCAGGGGAATGTCACCAAGAGCCTGGGGGTGGAGGGAATGAGGAGCCTGGGGGTGGAGGGAATGAGGAGCCTGAGGAAAGAGGGGAGACAAGGGGTGGATAGAGCAGGTGGGTGGGGGCGAGGGATGGATGGAGGGTGTGGGTGGGGGCGAGGGGTGCTCAATGGTGTTTTTTGCCCCCAACTGCACCTTCCAGGCAGCACAGCCTAAAGGCACCATTGAGGGCAAATAATACCAAAGACCGGCGGAGGGGTATGGTCATGATGGGGCCGGGTAGGAATATTCCTGGGCTTTGTTTCATCCTTTTACAGGCGGCAGTGGCTCAGGAGGTCGAGGAGGAGTGGAAGGTTGCTGGTTCCAACCCAACTCCTCCTGACCTCCGCCATCGGTGTGTGAATGTGAGGCATGATATGTTAAGCGCTTTGGGTGCTCGCAGAAGCTGATAAAGGCAGTCCATTTACCATTGACCATTTCAGAGGAAGCCTCTCAACTGGACACACCACAACACCTCAAAATGTGTGTGTGTGTGTTAGATTAGTTCACTTTTCCACTATATATGAAGTTGTAGATAAAGCACATAAGAAAGGTCAAAAAAGGTTTACAACAACACAAGACACATCAAACAAGGGTAAAAGTTATGGCTGAAATGTGTGGCATTCTAGAAATGTGGTGTGTCTGTACCATGGGTCAAAGATAATCCAAGTGTTAGATATGCAAAAAAGTGCAGAATTAGTTTAATAGGGACCCAAAACACCAGAACTGTCAACATTTTCAAAAGAAATTACAATATTTAGTCACACATGAAAAATGTATAGAGGAAAGGAAGCTCTATTTTTAAGTCTTTCCACCAACCTTGTAGAAAATTCCAATTGTCCATTTTTTCGGCATCATTATTTTGTCATTAAATATGCTTTGTGTACTGTAATTAAAAAACACATTTAGAAATCATTTAAAACGCTTATCGGCTTGGTTTGTTTACTACACTCTTTCATAATTAACTTGCATTAAAGAATAAATATGTGAATCCACATCTCATATATGCCTTTAGGAAACTCTTTTTTATGCCTTTAGGAAAGGCTCCTCCAGCCTCAGAAATTTATACCAACTGTTAGAAATGATCAATGTGCGTCATAAAAGGCCTCCGTTGGGCCTGAATGGTATAATCAACCTGTCAGCCTGTTCGGCAATTATAAAGTTGTCTGGGTAAATGTTAATAGCATGTTCTCCACCCAATGACCGGACTCAGCAGGCTAGGAAGGTGGTCATTACAAAAGGCCAAGCTTGTTAAAGCTGTGCACTGAGTATACAACTTAACCCCACTTTTAGTATAATATAATATAATATACTGTAATATAATATTATATTACATGATATAATATGATACAATATAATGCTTTCATACAGACATTGTTAGTATCATTGTTGGAGGAGAAATGAGGTGAGATTCATTTCTGAGTTGATGAATTTTGACAGCAAAATACAAACCGAAAAGCAAGCCCTCTCTGTTTAATGTTGAACGAATTGCTCCTGATATTAAGGATCTTTTCTCATAAGCTGTTTCTGTTGGAAGTCCATGACAACTAAACAACACAAATTGATAATGACTGGATGACTAGTGTAATCAGTCTAACAAGCATCTCATTTATGGCTACAACCTGTGTTGTTAATAACACTCTTTTTATTTGTCAGATTTGAAAATGAGGAAGTAGGTAGGATAACAACTTTATTCAGCCAGTCAAATTCTAGTCACAGTCTGGGTGGCTGAGATTTTTCTTACAAATGTACTGTATCATGTTATCTGTCACATTATGTAAGTATGTGGAACACATGTACACTGATCTGACAGGCCTATACTTCCTCTGTTAGCCAGGGCTCTATGGAGTCCTCTAGGGAGCACGGGGTTTCAAGCAATGCCTGAGAACTGAGAGTTAATCCAGACCTGAGAACCAAGAGTTCCAAGAGTTCATTAAACCCTGAGAACCAATAGTTCATCCAGCCCTGAGTGCCAATATTTCTAAGAGTTCATCCAGCCCTGAGAACTAAGAGTTCCAAGAGTTCATCCAGCCCTGAGAACCAAGAGTTCCAAGAGTTCATTCAGCCTTGAGAACCAAGAGGTCATCCAGCCCTTAGAACCAAGAGTTCATCCAGCCCTGAGAACCAAGAGTTCATTCAGCCCTGAGAACCAAGAGTTCCAAGAGTTCATCCAGCCTTGGGAACCAAGAGTTCATCCAGCCCTGAGAACCAAGAGTTCCAAGAGTTCATCCAGCCATGAGAACCAAGAGTTCAAAAAGTTCATCCAGCCTTGAGAACCAAGAGTTCCAAGAGTTCATCCAGCCTTGAGAACCTAGAGTTCATCCAGCCCTGAGAACCAAGAGTTCATCCAGTCCTGCCGTTAAGGCCTCAACTTAGGCACCCTACAGCTCTGTTCTTCTGTACACCTGCAGCCTTGCATAGCTCAGGATATCTGCCGTCTGGGTTGGTGAGGACATCTCTGCTGTTCTGCCCTGATACATTTAAAGACACTTTAAAAAGTTATCTGTGAAAGTAACAGGGACCATAGGAATTTAATGACCTAATTTTATTTGACTACATAAAGTGTAGCACTGTTAAAATGCAGGTGCTGTATTTTAAGACGTTCTCATACACATTTAATGTTTCTTTTCAAGACCTTTAACAGAAAAAAGTTTTTGCTCACACTGTACTATACATACAGTATCTGCCCTATGCTCCACACAAAATAGCAAAGAAATACATCATGTGCTGCACCACTGCTTCCCACAACAAAGGATACTATGGGAGTTGTTTGGCAGAAGGGCTAGCGCTGTTTTGGCTGTGATTTTTGAGGGGTGCTGCTGCTGGTGGTGGTGGTGGTGGTGGTGGTGGTGGTGCTCTGAAGCCTGGTGCATGACAGGCCTGCTGCTTACTCACCTTTTGTTCCTGCTGAGTAGGGGACTTTTTTGGCACCACGAACCCTCTGCTGCAGCAGAACTTCCCAGCTCCCTGTGGAGTGGAGAGAGAGAGAGGGAGGGAGAGAGAGAGAGAGAAGGAGAGAGAGAGAATAGAGTCCAGTGGTACTAATCAGACACTGTTTGGCCTGGTGCATGCCGTAGTGATTAATCTATAGGCCCTGTGGCCTGACCTTTTTCGGTGAGGTCCTGCTGCTTTCCAGACCAATACAACGCATTCAGCAGTTTTTCTCTCTTTGTGGGTCAGATTGACCCCACATTTGGTTGCACCTC